>NW_008239778.1:1994064-2025395 GCF_000691975.1 Corvus brachyrhynchos
CTATTTATACCAGTTCTCTGTACAAAAAGGACCAGAAGAAATTTAAAACAAACAATACCCTGTTTCTATGTTAGTTACTTATGCAAGGATATGCTAAGAAAACAGCCTTTTGTAGAAACAGATATAAACCACAGAAAAGCTAATGATTCCCATTTTAATGCAATCTGCACTAAATGCAATTCTGTGCAGGCAAGTGCTATACCCTGACAGAGTATTTCTGGAAAATTTAGGTACAAAACACAGGTAAAAAAATAAAGAAAAAAAAGAGATACTGACAAAATGCAGCTGTTTTGGACTCTCAGGTACTTGCATGCTGCTACAGCAGTATGACAACCAGCAATATTTTACTTTGGATTGTACAAAAACCACACATCCATCATTCCCAAGTACCTAATATAGAGATTGTTGCCATGGAAAATCTGCACCTAAACATCTACTTTACTAAACAAAATAAACTAACAACTGAGGATGCAGCGCCTGTGTAGAAACAGAACGTTTAGGCACTTGGCATCTTCCCAGTCAATGACTGTTTTAAAATGTATTAGCATGGTAATTGTCTCCAAGAACCCTGTAAAAAGCACAGAACATGGGATAACAAAGGTTCAAGCTGTGAGACAATCTGGAGGAACTAATATCTTGCACTAAATATCAACCTGGTTAGTTCAGACAAAATATATTCCAACGACCTCCAACACACAAAAATGCAGGAGCCAGAGGGCAGAAGGAATGGACTGGTGGCTTTTCTGCACATCAAATTTGCAAATATCCCATATTAAAGAATCATCTTGCATTTGTTGTGTGAATGAACCCATGTCAGAGCATGCAGAGATTGGGTCCCTCCTTATGTTATTTAGAAAATATAATTACTACTGTATTATTAAATGAAGAGGGATAGGTAAATAGCAGGGGCTGTACTGAGGAGCTCAAAAAATTTAAATAACCCATTAGATTAACATTGTAATTTAGTTTAAGTGATCAGCTCACATTACTGAATTTTAACTGGGTAGAAGGGATGTTCTAGCACCCAGCCACAATGGGTTAATACAATTAGAGTGAGAAAAGTCTTGTTACTAGAGGACATGTTTTGATCATTAGATCAGATGAAGATAAAGAAGCAATAATTTTGAAAGTATTTCTGTATTGTTTCATTAAGTCATAGAGTATTAAACAATTCCCCCAAGATACAGGCTGAGAACATTGCTTTAATTTGTGAAACTGTGAGTCGTTTTTTTGTGGAGGAAACCATTAAAATCTTTGCTATTTCAGAAGCAATTCCTCCATAATCAAACAGGAGATCAACACATCATCACTGAGATTTGGTGCTTTTGTACAACATGTGCCTGGCACAGGCTTTCCCAGCACTTTGGGGTGAGAGTAAGTATTTGGAAATATTTTTATAGTTGCAACAAATAAGGTTAAAGAGGGTTGAAATGACTAAAACTTTATCAATAGAGGCACTGCATCAGACACTATCAACAGAAAGCTAAAGACAGAGCATTAGCTGGGCAAGGCTATGAGAAAATGGAAGGAGATTACTGAAATGGAAATCAAAGACTCACTCTGTCATTTCTGTGATCCTACTCCCTTTGAAGTTAATGGCTAAACTAATACTGACCTCACCAGGAACATGCTTTATTCAAAGAAAATCTGTCAAGTGCAAGGACTCAAGATATTTTCTGTCAGGCTTTATGAAAAAGTAAAATAAAAAAATCCCCCGAACATGGGTGTAGCCAGCAAAATGTGTCCCCCAAAACCAGGGCAGCTCCTATCTCCCTCAATAAAAGTGGTGCCCACATGGTGACAGCTGGGCAGAGACTGATCCTGTCAATGTAGTTACATAACAGGTTTCCTTTGCTCCACTGAATTTTCATAAAAATTCTGCAAAGATGGCTTAAAACATGCAGAAGGCACTGACTGCAACACTTCAGCTTTCATTCCTAACAGGTCTCTCTCCATGTGAGTTATGCTCCACCACAGCAAAACCAGTAACTGCTAAAAAATGTCAGAATTAGAGCAATTTGTAAGAGTTTCAATTGAACATTAAATCATTCTGATAGAGCAAAGCTGCCCACGCCACAGTCAGAGCTGAGTGGGAACTATCAGCCTCCTGCTCTCAGAAAACTCTCAGACTATCAAACCTGCAGAACGACCAAGTCTTTAATGGAATAGATAAATTTATCTTGTTTACACTTCGGAGCTCATAGATGGTGGAACAATGAAGGAGACAGGAGTTACAGGAAACTGATTCATACCCCACGTCAGGAAACATTTCTCATGCTCACTCAGAGATCAGAACTGTGTGGGCTCAGCACAGGGAAAGTGAAGCTGCCCAAGACAGAGGTAAAAGGGTCACTCAGAGAATTCTCAGCTCTTCTTTCTGGTTCTAGGGCAGTGCTGCTCGTATTCAAATGAGTATAAGGCCAGATTGCTAATTATAAATGGGAATTATTGTGCAGCAAATACACAGTTAAAAATAATTAAATGGTTATTGAAGCTAAAAGCCTTCTCCATGTCCTGATTTTACTTGTTTCTATGCCCTAAATGATACACTTCCCACTTCCAGTGGACAGAACTGGAGGAGGTAGCAGGGAAATTCAAAGATAAACCAATTCATGGCTAATCTTCAATTTGAATCACTGGAATGGGAATTAAAAGTTTGAAAATCTAAGAGGGATTTTCTGTGCCTTTTCAGTTCAACTGTTTCATTACATATCCATGGTCAATGTATGATGGGGTTTGGTGGTGATTTTAATCCTAAAGGTAGCCTTGTTCTGCAAAACCACATTTCAAAACAGTAAGAACTGGGCCATTTAGAATTCAAAAAACCTGTGATCACTTAGAAAACAATACATCCAGAGGCGTGGGATGAGATGTATTTGAAGGTCCCCTCTAACCCAAGCCATTCTGTGATTCCGTGAATGCCACAGAAACCAGAATTCAGCCACATCCTGAAGAAGCTCAGAACCACAGGAAACTCACACCAGCAAACCCCAATATCATCATCTCCATGATACCCTTCGGGCAGAACTGAGCCTTACTTTGAGTGTGCTGTTCTTGGCCGTCAGCTGCTGCTCCAGCTGGGAGATTTGGCTGCTGGAGTTCTCCCTCAGCTTGGTGAGGCTGCCCTGGAGTCTCTGGACATCTTCTACGAGCTGGGCGATCTCCCGCTCCTTCGCAGCCAGTTCCGCTTCCAAGCTGGAGCGTGTCAGCACCTCGATGGCCTGCTCCTGCAGGGAAAAAAGGATCAGGCCACAAAAATGAAGAAAAGGCAACAAACCTAAATTCAGGGCAGCTTGGCAAGGAGCAAACACGGCGTTGGGTGGCACAAGAAACAGACACTTCCTAAATCTGGGACTGCTGTGATTGACATCGGGAATCTGGAAGATGAAACTCCCTACAGCCCAGGACAGCTCTCTGGGGAAACAGGAATAACAGAGGGAATAAATTTCCCTATTTCGTAAGTGCACTGGAAAGATGCAGCCGTGAAAGTCAAAGGATTCTATTTAGATCTATTTATTATTAATAGCCCAAATGCTTTGACAACTATGAAAATCTGTGCTTACAAAATACTAATCAGATAAAATATTCTGAAGTAATGGAGCAGAATTTCTTAATCAGGAACGGCAGAGCCATGTGCCTGTGGCTCTCTGCATGCACACTGCACGTTTCAGGCAAAATTGTCACAAATTGCCCCAAACTGCTACTTCCAATGAACTTGCTCCTTGCATGAAAATTGTTCATGTTAACATTATTGCAAGCATCCCTCTGTGGGGAAGATGAGAGATGTGACAGCTCTAAGACAAGGCCATTCTCCCTTTGGTCACCACTTTCAGAAACTCCCTTTCCTAAATCTTCCTTCTTCCAGTTTCCCACAGCTGTAAAATCTGTCCTCAAGTCTGAAACTTCCTCCCTGGACTGACTTCCTGGGAGGACAATGAATCAGAGCGGACAGAGAGGTTCAGAAAAGGCAGATCCATTCAGAAAAGATAATAGAGACTAATTGTACTATCTCTGTCCCCTTTTGTGCTGGGAGATAACAGCTGTGATGCATCAGGGAGCTCTGAGCCTCCTCCATGGAGAATGTGAGGAAACCCTTGTGTCTGTGTGGGGGGCACAAGGCAGCCCAATGAGGGGCACACATTCCATTAAAGAGCCCAAAATGCATCTCACAAAGGTTAATAGCTGCTCCTCAGAAGCACCAGTGAAGGAGGAGAGAATCCATTTAGCCAGAGGGAGATGATGATGGTGAGCACTAAACTAAAGATCTATGGTGAAAGAGCTGAGAATTCACCCCACTGACACCCTGACGACTCAAGATGACACTCCAGCAGATTGAAATATACTCCATACCCTCTTTTCTGGGAATAGAGGAACAACAAAATCCCCTTTTCCATATCTTCTAAACCTTCAGCTTGATTCTCAGTGACTACACCCTGCTGCACTCACAGAGAGCTGCATGTACGAACAGCAGTTAACAACGCTCTCCTATTACACTGAATTATACTTTTAACTTGAAAAAACCTCTAATTTGCTTGCATGAAACATCACAAGTTGTATAATCATCTGCTGCTTGTGCCTATTGAGACTAGAACGTAGAGTCTGAAATAAGATAGATAATGATCATTTTCATCCTGCAGTAGTTGTCATATTAAATATAAATGAAGTGCAGAAGTACTATTAAATACAAGAAAGACCTAATGTTAAAATAATGATAAGACTAGGACACGAGATAGGAAGAGGCAGGTAATTCAGAGTTACAAGTGATATTCAGGCTTTTTATTTTTTGTTTTGCAGCCTGCTTGTCTATCTTTTGACTTCTCTGAGAAAATACTGCGTTGTATTAATAGACAACCAAACAGATCTGGAGGACTTATGGTTTGTTACTTGTTCTCTGCAAATGATTTTTAAAGGCAGCCATGTGTTCTTCTGCTACCAGTGTCAAGCACGTATAAGGCTTGCAAGGAAAAAAAAGCAATGATTTCTTTTGTTTCTTAAATCTGCTGCTTAGAAGTAGACTAAATTTCACTTAATTGCAGATTTACATTTAAATACTCCTATTTCTCCTTTGGCAAACAAAAATCAAAGTAATCTGGTTGCTCATCTGTGATACCTGTTCACCCAGGGCCAGCTGGAGCCCTGGAACAGCCAGCCCCCTGTGCCTGCAGGTCCCATCAGCAGTTTTGGCTTTATTCAGAACCACATAGAGGAGGCAGCAAGCAGGAGTGCAGGGTATCTCCTCAATTTTCCAAGGATTTATAGGTGTAATTCTCAGTTTAGATACAGCCAGTGAAAACTGGAGTAGTATCAAATTTATTTCCAGTTTCTCTGACAGCCCAGACACAGAGTAAGGGGAGGCAGAGTGGGCAGGGAAGCTCTGGGTCCCCCTGGGATGGAGCCCCACACCTCAGGGCCCAACAGGCAGGCACGTGCTGATGGCCACCAAGGCTCTCTTGCTGCCTCTATTTCCCCTCTACTGATGCTCTCAGCCATGTGAAATCATTTCTGAGAGTTGTGCTGTCCACCTGGACCAGGCAGTGATGGATCACCACAGAGCCAAGTGACCTCTGTCCTTCCCGTGGTCTCCTCCAGCCACCAACCCCCTCAGAAGCTGAACCCCACCACAATCCCACAGGAGCACCGTTCCCTTTTCGTTAAAATACGACTTCAAACAGCTATTTTTATAGCTGTGGGCATAAATTGAAGGAGCTGTACTGCAGGAATGTCAGAAACCTGTAAGAGTCAGTAAATATTTTCTCTCACCACATCAGGTGCCTTCTGGATCTGCGTAGCAAGTTGGAGAGATTTGTTAGCTGATGAGAGCTGCTCCCTTAAGGTCTCTGCCTCTCTCTGAGCCACCTCTGCCCTCTGAAGGAAATGAAAAGGGGTGAAAAGAGAAAGTACATTCAGTTTAACAACTGACAATTATTACAAGAACATTCATCAATTCATGCCTGACTGAATATAATTGATTTTCCTAAACACTCAACCTAATAAATGTTAGAAAAAAACATAGAATGTGATGGATTTTTATTTTAAACAGTACAAGGAAGAAATAATTGAGCGATTATGACAGTAATTTAACGCTAGGAGCAAGGAATCCCCTGCTGATACTAATGCTGCGGCCCACTGAATTTCCCAGACTGAATAAATACAAGTGGAAATGGAGTCTTTTTATTCAATTTCTTTCTATTCTCATAGACCAAGCAGATTTTATTGCAAGACTCCTCATGGGAATAATTCTCACGGGCAAATGCTGAATAAAAAGATATTCTGACCACTCTCTCAAACACACATACAATGTTGTGGGCTGTCTTTCTGCAGTAATTATTCCCTACAACATGAATTGTTAGATTCTGTTCTTTCAGCAGGTCTGTTTATTCAACAATATTTAACCCTAAAGTGACAATTTTGCACAGCTCAGTCACCAGCTGCTGAGGATTTACGCAATAGCTGATAAGCCCCTGACTTGGCTACTGGTCAAAATTCCCATCTAAATATTGAATAATAATAGAAAGGAGAAAAGCAGAACGACGAGGAAAAAATGTCTGTACAAGAGTTTGGGCAGAGACAGATGGATCAGTAACTTCAGGCAATAAATAGCAGCAAAGTCCTTTTCATAACTGTCTGTAAGCTTCTGTTAGAAATGGAACAAAACCTGGTTCTTTTACAATATACACTCCTCCTGGCAAGCAAGACTGTCTTCTCTCTTAAAAAAAAAAAAGGTATTTTATTGTTATAAAACCACGCTGCTTTCCTCCTTGAGTAATCACTGCTTTTTGCCTGGGCTACTCCATGCAAATCATGCTGTGCTTTCAGAAAACAGCCAAAATAATTTTCCATCTCCACTTCCAAGACCTATCACCAATTCTACCAAACTCATCAGCTGCCACCAGTGAGGGTCAAAACTTTTCTTGACCAGAAGGATAAATCCCCACTGCCATTTATAAGCCACTAAAACTGCCATGTTTTGTGTGCCTGACTCCTTGCTAATCCTTTGGAAAACCTAGCTCATCTGAAATAGTGAATATAGAACACAGAGCAAATATAAAGCCTGTAGTGAATATAAAATTACAGTGAATACAGAAGCTATAGCAAATACACAACTTACAGTAATATAAAGCCGATAATGAATATAAAATCTATAGCAAATATAAACCCTACAGTGATATAACCCCTTCAGCCCTGTGTGTGTGTGGTCTCTGACTTCCTCACCAGTCAAAGCAGACTGTGCATGTTTAATCAATGAGTAAACTAACAGCAATCAAATACTAAACGCATCATCTGCGCTATTTGCTCACAACATTGTATTAAATGATTTTGCATAGGTTCTACAGCTGTAATTAAAATGTGATTGTAAAAAGTACAGTGATGCGGCTCCAATAATCAGAGAAGGGGACACAACCTATTGTGTGCTTGGAAAACATGGAAACAGCAATAAAAAAAGGCACAAAACGAGGGATTTATGTTGTTTACGCAGCTGGATAATATTAGGATAAATACTGAGCTAACAACACACATTGAGATAAATTATTTTCTGGTACTTTATTAGATGTGCAGCTACATATATTGATCTAATAACTGCAGAACAACTCCAGCAAAGCAGGACAAGTTACTGCACTGTGGCACTTGCTCTTCCATCTACTGCTGTATAAGTAATGGGTTTTGCAGCCTTGAGCAATTCTGCTGATGGCTTCCATTCAGTGCAGCATTGTTTGGAGAATCTATTCAGCTCGCATGCGAGCAAACCACAGAGGATATTGCTAATAGGTGGTACATCTGCATATACAGTGAGCTGTCAGCTGCCCTTTCTGCACAGCCTCCCCAGCCAATTCCCAACACCTGTTGTGATCCTCGGAATAATACCAGACAAGATTTCATACTAGGCATTGTTAAAAATACATCAGCACAAACTCTGGGCAATTCTGTCTGGGAAATACTGGTCAATTTTCCTCTTTTTTTACCCCTCTCACAGAATGGAAGCTTTTTAGAGCCAGAATTACAGATGTGCTCAGTGTCTGGAAAGCACTTTTGGGTGCTATTGCAATATAAATTATAAATGACACACAAAACCCTGCTAAAAGAATGGTAGTTTCAAATTTGAGCACTTACAAGTTTGGAAAAGCCAAGCCCGAGGCTGGTGCTTGGCCATCCCCCGTGAGGGTTTCAGGTGTGGGATGGCACCACACAGGACCTGCTGTGGCTTTTTCCCAGGGAGATCCCATCCACCTCTGAGAGAGACATGGCTTGGTGAGCAGATCCTTTGCTTTGTCCTCTTGTTCTGTGCGTGACCCCTGCACTTCATTTGCTCCGAGCTAAACCCGCTCTCCCCGCCGATGGGATTAATCGCTTCCTCATGGAAGCTGTGCTGCACCACCACAAGTGCTTCAGGATGTTAATGAAAGCACTGGCACAAGCCCTGTTTGGTGCTGTTTGGGTTCCTGGAGCCCCTGGCACATCTCCCTGCACGGCAGCACTGACTGGAGGCTCCCAGCGTGGCAGGACCTGCCCCTGCCCATTCCTGCGCCGAGACCCCGCGCAGAGGCTGCGGTGCTCCTCCCCTGCCAGACCCTCTGGGTTTGCCTCTTCCACTCCCACCCCTCTCTGCTTGTCGCTCTGTCCCCTTCCTAATTCATTTTGGCTGCTGGAAGCACCATTTCTGTCTCCTCTGTGTTCCACAGTGCCTTTAGCTCCAGGCAGGCAAAACCCAGCTCGTACCTCGCACGACCTAATGAACATTCACAAACTTCCAGAATGAGCCTTACCCCAACGATTTCCTCCTTCCTCTTTTCCTCCTTCCTCTTCTCCTCGCTGTTTCTTCTCCAAATGTCCTCACAAAAGCTCCTCCAAGTGTCTGTGTCCCGGTGTCTCTCCCCATTCCCTCCCCACTACCAATCCCTCTCCCCTTCCTGCTCCCATGCTGATGTCTCCAGTCGTGGCAGGGGCAGCCTGGGGAGCATCTCCCCGCCCTGTGCCCCCACAAAACCTTACATCACACCCAGAAAAAGCAAAACCTGCCTGGTTAATGTTCACCCAGCTGGAGCAGTACAGACTGCAGCGTGCCTGGGACAGGCACCGACAGCAAAGCCTGAACAAATTCAAACCAGATTCTGCTGAGTTTCTGTGAACTCTTTTCTCCAGACTCTTATAGGCTGGCCAAACTTGAGGCTGTTTTTTAATTATTATTATTTTTTAAAAATTTTTTCTACTTGAAGCAACAGAAGATACAACCCTGAGAAAAAAGCAAACCCTCCCTCGTCAAACCCCTGCTATTAAATCCGGGCACAGCAGGCTCCTCACCAAAACAGCAAGAAAAACTCGTAACATCTGGGGGAGAATGGATTTTTTTTTTTCTAATCTTGTTCTTAAAAATGGTTGAACAATTTTTCCTGAAGTAAGAAAAAAGAGCGCAGCCAGAGACAGGCACCCAGTATGGAAAATGGCTAAACCCAAGGAATCTTGCACAACTGGGAGCCACTGGAAAAGTTCACAAAACCTTCTGTTTGTGTGAAACTGTCCCACTTCAGCTGAGAAATACACAGAGATTTATAGAATCACAGAATGGCTTGTGTTGAAGGGACCTTAAAGATCATCCAGTGCCACCCCTGCCATGGGCAGGGACACCTTCCACTGTCCCAGGCTGCTCCAAGCCCCGTCCAGCCTGGCCTCGGACACTTCCAGGGATCCAGGGGCAGCCACAGCTGCTCTGTGCCAGGGCCTCCCCACCCTCACAGGGAAGGATTCCTTCCCAACATCCCATCTAACCCTGCCCTCTGGCACTGGGAAGCCATTCCTCCCAGTCCTGGAACTCCAAGTCCTTGTCCGAAGTCCCTCTCCAGCTCTCTGGGAGCCCCTTCAGGCACTGGATATGCCATAGCATAGCTGCTTTTCCTGAGTCAGTGCTAAAACTCTTGGTTTCTTACTCCCAAATCCTATGCACAGCCTAAAAAAACCCCCTCAATGACCAGTGACAGTCACACTAATGGCCTTGATGGAGCTCATGCAAATCCAGCCTTGCCCAAAATCCTATTTGTCAGGATAGTTCAGTCATACAATTCCTCCTAATTCCTACTCTGCTGCTTTCTAGTACAGAACTACCTCCCTGGTAACAAAATATTTCAAAACACTTCCATTTTCCTTCATACAGCGGGTAAATATTGTACAGCTCACAGTGGAGCTGGGAGGTCACGATCGTAACGCTGCCATGTGCTTTCCAATTAAAGATAGAAAAAAAAAGCCTTACACAATATACCCAGTTTAAATTATTCTCCTTGTTTCCTGACAAGATAATGAATAGCATGAACCGAGTGCTCTTCTACTTACAGTAAAATGTTAATTTGATCAAAGACCAGTGGTGTGAACAGTAAAATGAGATACTTATGTGAAAAAAAATGTATAACCTTTCCCTTAAAGTTCCACCAGCCAAACTGTATTTCCTTATTCCATGCTAAATTCAGTGCTGTATGTGGGAAAATCTTCCTATGGGCGAGGAGTGGGTATTATCACAAGTAATTCTGCTGCAGTTAATGAGCCTGGTTATGGCAGCAATCACCACGCTTGGAGCTGACATTCGGACTTGCAAGCTGCTGCAAAAGCTGCGTTTTTCAGAGTACAACATCAATTAAAACACACTGGTTCAATGTGCTTTAATTTCCCAACTTTTCAGCTATAAAAATTTGCTATAAAACCTTTAGATGGCCCTTACTTCCACAGAACAGCAGCAAGGTTAGCAGAACATCAGGGACATGAAAGATTTTTCAGGGCTCTGGCACCCGTTTTTCCCAACAATGGAGAATTACATGGAAAAAAAGAAAAAACTCCACCAACCAGAAGAGGCTGGGTTGTCTTCATTCTTGTCTTCAGGCTATTGCACTTTCCTCTGTGTGCTGAAAGGCTGCCAGATAAATGTATTCCCAACTGATAGCCAGGCATTTGCAGGAAACCCGTGTTTGCATGAAAAAAATGTTATCCATATTTTGCCTTTATACAGAACTTCTCTGTGCAAGGATCTCAATGCCCTTTGTAAAGTAAATGTTATTATTCCCACTTTACAGACAGTGAAATCCCAGGATTAAGTGAATGACTTCATCTGCCATGAAGCAGTGTAACTTACTTGGATCCATGGAATGGTTTGGGTTGGAAAGAACCTTAAATCTCATCTCATTCCACCCCCTGCCATGGGCAGGGACACCTTTCCCTATCCCAGGTTGCTCCAAGCTCCATCCAGCCTGGCCTGGAGCACCTCCAGGGATGGGGCAATTCCCCTGGGTGATGGCACACAATGAAAGCATCCAGCTCACTGCCAAGGGAGCCAGAAATAAAAGCAAATCCTCTGGCAGTGTCTGTGCCAGCCTTGGTGCGATGCAGGAGTCATGGCAGGATGAATTCCCTTCCTCATGGAAGTGCAAACCCAAGGATGCCTCGTCAGGGGTGTGGTGGGTCACAGCAAACCCCCCGAGCACCAGCACCACCTGTACTGTGTTGCACTTGTGCTGCTGAGTGAAAAGGGGAATTTATTCCATCTGCTGCTCAAAACCATACATATTTTATGGCAATCTCACTTAGCAGGAATATCTTTTCCAACCATTTTCCAATGTGATTTGTTGGAGACAGGAAGGTGCCATACCCAAGGAAATAAAAAATAATCTTGAGAGCAGCACTTCTGGTAAAACACCCTGGTGAGGTTTGCTTTCTACTTTTATAGCAGACACTGTTTTATGTATTTTAGTGGCAGTTTGGCTCCAAAAAGTGCTTAAATTCACAAACCCTTCCTCTACAGACTTTAAAACCCAACACTACATTTCTGTGGAATAAATGGTATTGATCCAGTCTAGATTCTTTAATAAAAGCTTCTGTATTTTACAAAGTACAGTTTTCCTGATTTATTGGTAGCAGAAGTTTCTACATTTGACTTTGTTTCCCCAAGTAGAAATCTGGGAGCCCTATCAGCACTGTGAAGACAGAAAGAAAACCAATGGAAACATTTGGCTTTTCTAAGGGCTAACAGAAGAAAAAATAAATTAATTCTTCATTTATAGCTTACAAAATACAGTCCACACACACACACAAAAATCTCATGTCCTCTTTCTGTTACACTCTCAAAATGTAAGGATACCTATACTTGAGTCTGCTTTTCCAATCTATTTCCTCTTCCAGATTAAAATACAATAACCCAGGATCAAACAACCCTAACCAAAGTTCTTCTCTTTTTGTTTTAAAAGTGAAAAAGCACTTTTTTCTTTACAGAAAGCTCAAATTACAAAGCCCATTAGATTTCTTTTTTTTTAAACTATGTGATCAGTGTATAAAGCCAGAAAAGAGATCTGACTACATCAATGACATGAAGCCAGAAATTTTGACTCAGTATTAAAACCTTAAAATAAGCCTTGCTGTCATTTAAAAAATTTAGAACTCCAAAATATTTCTGTTTTCACAACCTAGGAATTATTCTGTCCAACAAAAACCTCCGTTTTTCTCAGGCACAACTGGATGATTCCAGGTTGCTGGATGAAGTACAGAAACAGAACAATAATTCATTGGAATAAATTTGTCGTCCCAAAAGATTCTGTGACTTTGCTGCCATAAATGCTTACTGGAAAGGTGTAAACTTGAAAAGGTACAGGAAAGTGCTAACCATAAATATTTGTCTAAAATATACAGTAACACAACTGTAACTGCTGTGAATGCAGGAAAGTACACTGGAGCTTCATTAACTTCCCTGATTGGAAATTAGAATATTCTGGGAATCAAACAATAAAAAATTCAAAGATGCTGTATCCCAAACTATGATAAATCATTTATTTTGACAAGTACGGGCAGTTCAGTTTTAATTATTTATTCTTATACTTCGTAGCATATCAGAAAATATGCAGTGATTTATTGTGCAAAATGAAATCTTAATAAAATGAGTCCCTTCCCCAAACTACAGCATTATTAAATCTTCATGGAAATGCAGGGGGAACTCGTGGGTTATGTTATCAAGTTTTGTCATCGAGCTGCTGGGTTAATAAAGTGAAAATGAGCCATTCCTATTGTATTTGGCTCTATTGTGCCCTCAGTCCTGCACAGGCCTGAACTACTTGAGTCCCACAACCTTGGGGATGAGGAGAGGGCTGGACAGGGATTCTGCACCCTCCTGCTGTCTGGGAGATGATGCAGTTGCATCTTTTACCATGAAAGCAGTGGGGATTTTGGCTTCAGACCTTACACCCCTCCTAAAGCTCCATGGCAGGAGCTAACGACTCCTTTCGAGGCTGGGGCAGCTGCACCAGACATTTTAATGCACTAGTCTTGCCCTTTTTTATGTAAAAAAACCTCTCATGACCTTCAAAGGGAAGGGTTGCACCCATGTCACCCTCACAGTGAGTGTAACTCAGGGTATTCTGAGCTTTGCCAGTCAGAATGGACCAGCCCTGACATAAAACCTCACTCAAGGTTGTGGATTAATGGCACTGAGCACCTGGATGAGCAGCTGAGAAAGAAGGGGCTGTCATCACCCCTCATCTCCAGCACCCACCTCTGTCCCAGCGAGGGATTAATTTCTCTCAGTATTACGTTTTGTGGGAAAATTCAGTTTACACCTTGAGTTAATGACACAATGGAGAGGGAGGGAGCTTTGCGGTCACTACCCCTCCTTCTCTCTGAGCAGAAAATTGCAAAGCTCACTGGTATTTAAAGGCAATTATTTTGATGAGCCAGTAATTTGTTCTGGGGGTGGTATCACGCAAAGCAGCCCAGAAAGCTCCTGCATGAAAAAACTTGAGGATGCAAGTGAGGAAAAACAGTGGGAGAAGAGAGGTGATGGAGCTGAAGATAAGAAGACTGGTCCCTGCTTCACCCAACAGGACACAGGGGTGGGAGTCACATCAGCTCTGTCCCTGCGGGTTTTATCATTTTTATGGACACCTGGACCACAGTCAGGGAGCCCCTGTTCCTGCAGAACTGGAGAGGGAAAGGCACTCCCCACCTCACAACAGCAAGGGAAGTTCTGAAGTGCCAGCTCTGGATTTAAAAAGGGCACTAACTGGGAAAGGCATTTTCAAGAAATGTCAGATATATAAAAATTTACACCAATTTCCCCCCATCTTCATTGGAAACATGTAAATTTGTGCTCTGAATCCCAGTCATTTGGGTCAGTGCTAATTCCAGAGCAGCAAAACATCACATCCACATCAGCAAGGCAGTCCATGAGCAAAGCAGGAGTCGTGCTGAGCGCTACTCTTTAAAGGTAGCCTTAATAACAGGGAATGAGCACTTACTGAAATGGTAAAAGGAAATGTTAATTTAACTATTAAATACACAATTAGGTTAAGTACTTGTTTCTGCAATTGTCACACTTCAGCCTGATGCAAACTCACTTTCTGGCCTGTGCAATAGATTTAATTCCTTCCAATATATTTTTTTTTTTTTCAACTAGAAAGAGGTAAAACACAGGAATTGCTGCTACAAAGATTAGATATAATTTATCAAAACGTTTTATAAAGGTAAAGCATCACACAAGGCAAGGACTCTACGGGGATGTTTCAGCAAATGAGCTGAAACACTGCAGCAGCTCCTGCTCCTCTCCAGGTGAACTTTCCCTTGCCTTCTCCAGCTCCTCCAAGGCCACAGAGTCCTCTTTGTGTCCCCCACAGGGCCCAACACAAGAAAGACACGGAACTGTTGGAGAGAGTCCAGAGGAGGCCACGGAGCTGCTCCAGGGCTGGAGCCCCTCTGCTCTGAGCCAGGCTGGGAGAGCTGGGGGTGTTTATCTGGAGAAGAGAAAGTTAGTCCACGGAGGCCTCAGAGCCCCTTCCAGGGCCTAAAGGGGCTCCAGGAGATGTGGAGAGGGACTTCGGACAAGGGCCTGGAGTGACAGGACAAGGGGGAATGGCTTCCCACTGCCAGAGGGCAGGGTTAGATGGGATATTGGGAAAAAATCCTTCCCTGTGAGGGTGGGGAGGCTCTGGCACAGGGTGCCCAGAGAACCTGTGGCTGTCCCTGGATCCCTGGAAGTGCCCAAGGCCAGGCTGGATGGGGCTTGGAGCAGCCTGGCACAGTGGAAGGTGTCCCTGCCCATGGCAGGCAGTTTGGAACTGGATGATTTTTAGGGTCCTTTCCAACCCAAACCATTCCATGATTCTGTGATTTCCATGCTGTGGCTTCTCTCACGGTTTGCTGAGCTGCCTCAAGTTGCTAAATCCCCAGAGAACAAATGAGGCCCCTCCATCCCAAATCCAGGCCTTTCTGCACTTACTGAGCTCAGTGGGCTCAGTGAAGGATCCCCCAGCTGCCAGAGCTGCTGTTTGGGAGGGGATGGGACTGCAGCAGCCAGAGCGGGACGAAGAGCAGAGGGAGATGGAGAAGGGGAGCCAGAACCCCCTCTTCTGGCTTTCCAATAGCTCAGATGAACGGCACGCTGATTTTATGTACAGTCAGATTTTGCAGAAATACAACCAAACTAAGGGTTACACACATAAGCAGTTATAAATTTTACCTAATTACAAGAAAAGCACCACAATAAAGTAAAAAACAAACCCAACCCACATTGCAGCTTTGTACCAGTTAAGATAGAAAAATAGCCTTTCTGGATAAATAGGTATAATCCATTTTAGGAGGCAATGAAGAATTCAGAAATACCTTTTCTTTAACTACAGACCCCCTTTAGACTGAAGGAAAAAAACCAGCTCCTGGGTAAATCATTGCAAAATGTACTGCCTTTGCAAAAATCACAAAATAATTCTACCACAACATTTTTAACACCTACATCATTTCTAAAAAGTCTACATATTTTCAAATAATTACTAGCACTTCCATAAATATTTAATGCCGTCTACAAAAGTTCTTTGACAGAACTAAAAACCCACTGTACAAACACCAGTTTGCTTTTACTGACTAAATAATCAACTCAACAACAACAACTTACAAATATGATTTTGGCTTCATTAAGACATTGAGATCCTGGAGTGCGTCCAGAGAAGGAAACAGAGCTGGGGAGGGTCTGGGGCACCAGGAGAAGCTGAGGGAGCTGGGAGGGCTCAGCGTGGGGAAAAGGAGGCTCAGGTGGGACCTTCTCTCTCCCTACAACTCCCTGGAAGGAGGCTTTAGGTGGGGGTCAGGCTCTGCTTTCAGGTAACAAGTGATAGGACAAGAAGAAACGGCCTTAGGTTGCTCCAAGGGAGGTTTAGGTTGGATATCAGGGAAAATCTCTTCATTGAAAGGGTTGTCCAGCCCTGGCACAGCTGCCCAGCGCAGTGGTGGAGTCCCCATCCCTTCAGGGATTTCAAAGCCCTGTGGATGTGGCACTTGGGGACATGGGTTAGTGGTGGCCTTGTCAGTGCTGGGTAATGGTTGGACTGGATGATCTTGGAGGGCTTTTCCAACGGAAATGATTCTGTGATTTGTATTTTTCCAATTTTCCAAGAACTAATGTAAAAGCCAATGGCACTTGCTAGACTTGACAGCTGCAGCAGGGGAGCGTGGGGGCTGAAAGATGACCTGGCAACAGGGAAAAGACAAAACAAAACAGCAGCTGGAGCAGGGGGTACATTTTCAACAGGATCAGTGACCTGGTCTGGCTCACACAGCCACTGCTGACAGCAGGACCCAGGGAGGGGAAGGAGCTGCCACAATTCCTACTGGAAGGGAGCTGCTCTTAGGTGAACTTCAACTGGATTATAAATCCATAGCCTGGGAGATTTAAGACTGCAATCTCTGATCATACGTGGTAGAGGGATTAATGAAGCTCACTGATAAGCAAATGCCTGGCTGAGGTTTCCCTCTGAGAAACCACCACCCACTGGCTTGTGGAATTTCCATTGTCATGGGAATCCTGCCTGGCCATACACATCTCCTCCATCACCTCACTCCTTCAGAAGGATTCTCTGCATGGGTGTTAGGTTTGTTAAAACTCAGTATTTGTGCCACTCATGTCAGGAGTGTGCACTGTGAGGGATGGCCAGAGAGACATTTCACAGCCCAAATTAACATCTGCAGGAACAAATGACAATTTCTTTGTTGTCCTGCACAGAAAGAACAGTCTGATCCAACTCTTGCTAAAAATTAATATGCCAATTAAACACAGCAGAAAAGGAAGGGGAAAGAAAAGTCTGGAGAAGTCCACAAAAGCTGCAGCCCTGCCACAGCCATAGGGCAGAGGCCCTTTAATTTGGGCAAACCATTCACCTGCATATCTGAGTAGGGGCCAACATGACGGGTTTAGAAACATAAAGCCAAGAATAACCATAGTGGGAAACGTAAGTTTAAATTATTAGAAGGTAAATATATGGCAAACACTGCTCTACTGTGCACACAATCCTTACAGAGCATCCCTAAAGAGCTGTATTTTGCTCAAAATTTGCATATTTTCTTACTCCACGCAGTTATGACTGCGAACTGCATACAAAAGAACTGTCATGAAATCCAAACAAGAATTAAAAAAGAATACTCCAAGTCACACTTAGAATTTTATGGCAGACTCATTTGAAATCCTACCTGATTCGCTCTTTCAAGGTCTGTCATGATCATCTCGATTTCATCAGCCCTGGGAAAACAAGAGAGCAGAAGTTTTGTTATCACACAGAGAACGGCTGCTGCATGAGCTCAGGCAGAGCAGCAGGCACACAAATAGCACCAACTGCCAATATTTATTTGTAAAAGGACACAGTAGGACTGAGCAGCTCATCTCCTGGCTGGTGAGATCCTCTGGGGTATTCTGGACCAGTCTGCAAGTCTCCAATTCTTTTGCCTGTTCTCTTTTTGCAATGCAACAGGCAAATTGATATCTGAGCATATTCATTGGATCTTTGAAGGTCTTACTCCCCAAAATTCCAGGCAGTGTAGTTTTTCCAACACACAAAGGTGCTGCCCAAGTGATAATTATGGAGAATTCAAAGACTGCAGATCTTCAGTCAACTCCCCATATACACAAAAGCAACGAGCTATTCTTCTGTTTCAGTGTGCCCAGAAGTTTGGTTCTAAATTTGGCTACAAAAAAGAATCAAGAGATCAAAGAGACCAAGAAATATAATTTTACATTACGTGGAAAAAAGGGTTTTTTTGACACAAATTGATCAAACTCTAAATTTAGACTCTTCATGCACTTCGCAAAGCTGAATTGGAAAGTTAAAGGGTTGAAAACTATACAAATAGTCAATGAAACAAGAGATCCTTCAGATTGTTGTGTAAGGGAGCAGCTCGCAGACGTGACCCCTTAAAAATCAGAATTTCTAATACTTCACTCACACAAATGGAGCCAATCCTTAAGCAATCTTTTCTTATCTTCACGCTCAATCACGGGCAAGTATTTCCCACTCAGGCTCTCACCTGGGAAAGGTACCAGGAAAAGCGCTGACAGCCCTAAAAAGTATGTTCTGTATCAATATAATAAGACATATTATTCTCCCCAGACATTTTGCCTGTCTTGTATGCCTGGACCATATGGAAGCAATAAACACTATCCTCATCTCCTCTGAACAGCAGCTTTACCAGCAAGTCCTTTTGCAATCTGCCAACACCATAATGTCTGGTTTTTGTTTTTAATCTGTAGCAGATCATTATCAGCAAAAGCTGTGAAATACTGGAATTCCCTTCCTCTGCCCATGCAGAAAAGTCAGGGTTTGTTTTTTCTGCTGATTCCCACAGAAGATCCATTTTCCTGTGCAGGTGTTCGTTAGGAAAGATGGTTAATTGAAGTACATCAGGGTTCTGGCACACTCCACACTGGATCATTACAGTGAATATTGACTTATTCCTCAGCAGTGTTTTAGGCTTTTGGGTGTACACTTAGGGAAATGCAGCAAAAGATCATAATCAGTAAATGTGCATGTATATAAATTAATGGAAAATTATTTTAAATTACAGCCTTTAACATTGTTGGGGCAACATGAACTGCCTTTTGAAAGAATCTTTTGGACAATAATGGTAAACAGATTAACATGTGTTTTCTTGTGCAGGAGAAGCAATGTGCTCTTACACTGGGAAGAAATCCTGCACACCATGTTTGGAATTAATAAATAATGGTCATTACTTACTGAACTGAACAACCACTGCCTGGGCAAAAAAGGATTCAAGGGAGTAGCCACGAGACTGACCTGGACACACTAAAATCAGCCTGCAATAACACTTTCCGTCTCTTTGGCCTCTGCAGTTGTGAAACATCTTGTGTTTTAGACTCCAGGCCCAAAAAACTTATTAACCCACTTACGGAAATGACAGAATTTCACGTGAAAAACAAAACACGTCCCAAAGCCCATGCAAGTGACCCCACTGCTTATCTGTAACACAGGTAAGAGGGAAGAGAGCATCCCAACACACTGAAAAGATGCTTCCCAGCATTTCACAAATATTTTTAGCTAGGATAGTTTAAGGATCCTCTTTATATAAGCTTATGCATTCAGGCTCAATTTACGTGTGAATGCCTCAGGTTATATGGAGCCAGTAAATGATGTCTGGATTATGTCACACGCCTCCCAAATCAGAGCTGGGAATGTCCCATCCCAGCACATCGGCTGCAGCTGAAACCAATCCAGCTTCCTCTCCTTCTCTGGGGGGTGAGGAGAACAATAAAATCCCCGCCTTTCCTCCCAAACAGGGGGTGCCAGGTATCAGCCAAAGGTCTGGAACACTGCAGCACCTAAGAAGAGCGAGAGACTCGGAAGCAGAAACCCTGGGATTGGGAGAGGATGAGTGCCCGGCTTTGGGAGCAGAAGGTGGGGTTTCAGCTCAGCCAGGGAAACTCTTTGTTTTCTGGCAGAAAGAAAGATGATTCTGATGGAGAAAAGATGAGTGGGAAGGGGCAGAAGTTTGAGGGGGTCTGGGCCCATCCAGGGACTTTCAGCCACCTTTAAAGGGGCAAGGTAAGGGGAGGCAAAGGTCGGGAAACTGGAGAAGACAGAGGAGCAAGGGAAGGAACAGAGGGCTATCTGAGGCCAATGGACAAAGGGGAGAGAGGACCAAGAGCAGTAAAGCAGAGGAGCACCCTGAGCCAGAGGAAGGGTGGGTGGCTGCCAGGAAAACACAAGATGGTGCTGGAAAAACAAGGTAGAAAGGCTCAAGCCTGCATTTAAAATGGAGAGAAATATTAATACTGGTATTTGTGTCCCATTTCGGCCGGGGTCAGGATTTAAGAGCTCTATTACAGCACTGGGATACACAGCCAATTACAAAAAGAAGCAACTGAGGATATAGAATGCCATAAAAATGACATTTGCGCCCTTCAGCGTGCGCAGATAATTCTGACTGAATCCAGTAAAGTGTCAAACTGTAGCCAAAGGCAAAATTGTCCCTTTGTCCTTGTATCCAGACACACCAGCTGACTGATCCTGAACTCCCCTCTCCCTCCTACGTTTTCTTCTCCCAAGCTTTTCAGCACACCTAATAGAAGGATGTAAGATCTCCAAAAAAATTCAAGCAAAACACCTCCAGCCTAGCAGTCTGCACACCAATGGAGGGTAATGCTGCAACCATAAACGTTATCTTTAAGTAAAGTAATGAATTAAATTACTCTGTATTCTTTCCTAGCACAAGTGTCAACAGCATTCAGGAGAATCTTCAAAAGGAATTCAGGCTTTTCATTTTAAAAGCTCAACTACCACATCAGTAGCTGGCACTCAGCAGCCTAAAATCACTTATTTGAGCAAGTCTCTAATAGCTGCATTCACTGTTTGCTCAGCACAAGTATTTATTATAAAATAAATTACAGTTCTCCCACCTTTTATGCACTCACAGAAACAACCTGCATCGATTTATTGTTTACAAAGGACTGTGTCAAACTCAGACCTGTCAGGCACAAGGCAGCTCTGCTTGGCTCACTGAACGAGTCCCACACGGGTCATTTTTGATGTATTCACCCTCCACTACATTTGCTCATTTTCAGCCCTTCCTATTTCAATATCCCTCTTTATTTCAGTGGAACAACTTGGCAGGCAGAGCACCATCCAGCTCCGGGCTTGTCCTGCAGGCTTGCACTGAAAATCTGATGGGAATCTCAAAGGGAACAGTGACCTTGGAAGGGACCTTGAAGATCACCTTGTTCCACCCCTGCCATGGGCAGGGATGCCTTCCACTCTCCCAGGGTTGCTCCAAGCCCCAATGTCCAGCCTGGCCTTGGGCACTGCCAGGGATCCAGGGGCAGCCCCAGCTGCTCTGGGCACCCTGTGCCAGGGCCTCCCCACCCTCACAGGGAAGAATTTGTTCACCTAATCAGCAAATTTGTGGTTACACAGAATCTATTTGTAACCAAAGTCACCCCATGTGAACCAAAGTCACTTTTAGGAATCAGAGATCTGATTATTTCACTTTTTACTTTCTTTATTCTTGAAGAAACACAAACCTTGGCCCCTCATGAATGCCTCAATTCCCCCATCACTCCAAGAGATGAA
The DNA here is from genome assembly GCF_000691975.1 of Corvus brachyrhynchos. Taxonomy (NCBI): domain Eukaryota; kingdom Metazoa; phylum Chordata; class Aves; order Passeriformes; family Corvidae; genus Corvus; species Corvus brachyrhynchos. The sequence continues at coordinate 2,015,421 of NW_008239778.1, forward strand.
GGCAAGGAGAAAACCCCCCAAAGTTCCTTCTTCAGACAGATACAGAGAATGAGGGTAATTATTAACAGGAAGACATTTTACTAAAATACACTGATATTTATGGTGGTTACACCAGATTTCTACATTGCAACCCAACGTTAATCAGGGTTTGGTCAAGGGTGATACTTTCTAAACATTAACACAGATCATGAGAAAAAAAGTGGGGAAAAGCTGTTTTCACGAATAAATGTTATCTACCCTGTGTTTTTGCATTCCACAGACAATATAATCATTTATCTGATCTAGTTCCTTATAATCTCCATGGCAGAGGAAAAGTAATCATGTAAGCAAGTCAGTTCTTCAGGGTGTATTACAGCTTGTTCTAAGTTTCAACATTTTCAGACTAAGGAATTTAGGGAATCAAATTTTAAGCCCAAGCATTCTAGCTACAAAATCAGCATCACCACTTAAAAAGAATCTGAAGTGTTGAAACAGCACGACCATGAAATATTCTATTATTTCTTCTCTTGGTACTGTGTTTGAAGTGAGAAACAAAATGCATTAAAAGCTATAGATTTTACAAGGTATAAGCTTTTACTAGTCATGAAACAGCCCTCAAAGCTAACATGCTATCTATAAAAAACAACTTAAGGAGTTGAAAAAAAACCCCCAAACCACCCCACTTTTCAATTCAATTGCTTATGGGAAATAAAAAGTGCAGAAAGGCTCGATTTTCATTTTAAGATCAAGAAAACCGATTAGGTTTGAACAGCATAACAAGCCAGCAAATTCAAGGGTTGGTAACAGGGAAAAAGCTCAGTTCTTCTTCTAAATAAAATTAAATCAGATGAAAACCCGGAACACCACGAAGTTATTCACTTGCAAGCAAGAAGAATCTGGACTTTATGATTAAAATCCAGTTGATCCAAGTCCTTCATTTAGCTACTAGCTTAAAGAGGCAGAAACAATTCCTTTTTTATTAACATGACAAGTGAATGGTTTGCCAAATCTTGTGGCTACAGCCCCCTAAACATTCAAACTTACTCAACCTTGAAGGAAACTGCTGTTGGATTCTTTATACATGGAAGGACTGAAAAATACAGATGACACTTTGGAAATTGCAGTCAGTGGCATGGCCAAGAAACTTCCCTACCAGGGCAGATTAATACTTTGGTTTGGCAAAAAACAAACAACATTTTTTCCCACACATTTGTTTTCTTTAAAAACATGTAAAAGTTTACTAGTTGGAGCAAACGGTATATGGAGCCAGTGGGGCTTGTTAAAATGTTCTAATTACCCAAACATTTACGCAGGCAATTTTGAACTAAAAGCAGACATTATCAACTAATGTGCATTTATGTTTAATTAAGGAAAAAAAAAAAAAAAAAGAAAAATCCTCCTTGTAACGTATATCTGTGATCGGCACAGAGCAGATTTTGGCCAAATTAGGTAAACAGCTCAGCCTCTTAAAATTACAAGCAGTGTAACCCAGCACTTGGCCAGCACAAGGCAAAAAATGTGAGGTTATTTGGGATATTTGGGAAGGGATGAAAAGAAGAACAGGGGCCAAAGCATTTAAAGGGAAAAAAATAAAAAAAGAGCAAAAGGCAGTGCACTGAATTTTTTCAGGTTTCAATGAAATTTTTATCAGGGAAGGTTCCTGGGTCTAGGAAGCAATTTTGGATCACTAAACAATGGCAGAATTGCCTGCAGCCCAATGATCACGGCATTCACTCAGGCCACGAGAGCATTCCAGCATTTGAATATTCAATTTTATTTTTACTTTAAGCAAAGCAGAGGGGCGAAAAATTCCCTACCCAAGTTCTAACCACTTCCTAAACTCTGCTGGTGGATGCCCTCATCTAATCCCTGCACCTCAGTGCCCTGCCAAGGTGCCTGGGATTTGCTGCCTAATTTCTAGGAAAGAAAAAACCACCAAACACTTTCTTAGAAAGTTTCCAGAGGAAGGTAATATAAAAAACCCACTAATTTTATTCTTTGGAACTTTATGAGTATCACTGTACACACATTTATGTGTTTTTAGAGTTCATAATTATTCCAATCCAACAGACATCCACAGAGCATAAATTCACCTTTACTGCTAGTACAAGATGGAATAACAGGCAGAAGGGTCGTACAAAGAATAAAAGAAAAAGTTATTTCAGCACAACATGTCAAAGGGGAAGATCTCACACCCTTTTTACTACTAAGTTCTCAAATCTACTTTTCAAACTGCAAGAGCTATAGGTTAATATTTTCTTTCAGAGCAACCCTCTAAGGATCTTCAGATCAGATAATCCTTTTTCCAGTGTCATATAAATCCAGGCCTCTTGTAAAAGAATTTCTCTGTTCAGGGATTCATAAATCCACTAAGTTTAGTAATGAATTGGGTGTTTCCTTTCCTAGGAACTCAATTGAAGAAAAAAAATCCTCTCTCTGCTAAGCAGTGAAACACTGGAGGCTTTAAATTGAGAGATCAAACGCAGGCTGGGTTCAGGTGCTCCGGTGATTGCACCCAACGTCATCTGCACTAAGATAGGAGTGGGGAAATGTCCACTGGACACTGCCCAGATCCTCTGTGCAGACACTCTGCACTAAATCAACTTCCTCCCTTGGCAAAAAGCAGAGAGACCCACCACCTTCCCCATCTTTTTGGGTTGTTTTATCCTTATTTATGAATTCATCCTGGTTTCCTCTAGCTGCCCCCACGCACGGCACCGCACACAGATCCAGGCTGGGGAAATAAATCTCATGGAAAGATTTCTCATTAAGCACACCAGGATCAAGCAGCCACACCAGCTGCAGGTATGATCTTCAAATAAACGAGGGCCTGAGCGCTTGAAAGGTGTCAAGTGATCATCAAATATTGAAAAAGGTTAAAGAAACTGCTTATAAAGCCCAAGATACTGAGCGGTACCTGGTAAAACAAGAATCATCTCAAACATTAGAGAGAAAAGACCCTGTAGAATAAAACATCTTTCAGTCCATAGGAAAAGTGCTTTCCAAGAAAACCTGCACAGCACTTTGCTCCCTCTTCATGTTTTAAGTCAGGATTTCAAGGGTAAAATAAACATGTTCGCAATTATAAAGTTTTATAGACAACAGAAATCAGCTTTATCCCAGTGAGACACAAGGGAGCAGATTCTAAAGATCATCAGTGTATTCTTAATCATTTCTGGAGAGAAATTGATCTGACTGACACTAATTGATGTGCTCAATAAAAGACAAAGAGGAAAAAAAAGAATTACATGTAACAGACAACGTCAACTCACAGCACCCCAGAGCTGTAATTCCCATAGTGTCACACACACAACCCTGGCACACCTGGCAAACCAGAGAACACTTAATGTAAGCAGCTGGAAGAAAGAAAAGATGTATTAGTTGGATCAAAAAATTAGCCAATATATAACTAGATGATCCATCTTTTTTATTTGATGGCAATAGTATGTTCTTTTGTGGCACATATCTGCACATGTTGCAACATGAACGGTCAATATGAATTTTGGCTCTCCAGACTGTTTAACCCTGCATTTAAAAAACTCTTACTCAGCTCTCACTCTGTTTTTCTCTCCCCACAAACAGATCTCTTGTGAGCTCCATGTCCAGCAATCATGCTGCCCATCACAGAAAGGAAAAGAAATGCAATAAATCCTTTTTCTCCTGATGAAACATTTATTTTTCTTTTACAGTGTGTTTTTGCTTCACCCTGCAAAGCCCTATGAGTAGCATTAAAATCAGAAATGAGGAGTGTCCAGATTTGGATCATTCTGGGCTTCCTCTCTGACACCTCCCACCTCAGAGCACTGGTCACAATCCTTTGGGCCACACTGGAGTCCAAAGAAGGTGTTGAAGCACCAAGGTAATTTTTGCACCTGAAATTTGCAGACACAAATCACCTTGTTTAGACAGACCTAAAAATCCATTTCCACCAACTTTTGAAGGAGCTGGTGGGAAATTTAGAACCTCTGGAGCTGTGGGCTCCAGATTGCAGGTTCTCCTGCAGGTCCTGCACTGGGATACAAGGAGATTTCCATTCTGCAATTCCATTCTGCTGTGATCCTTCTGACCTCCCTTTACAGGCCATGGAGAACAGAATGGAAGAACATTCCCATCTTTAGTTTTTCATGTTATTTATGTCAGAATCCCACCCACACTGAGGCCCTGAGATTGAGGCCTGCTGTACCAGCACAAACCCAGCAAATCTGCAGGATGGAGTCCTCAGGGTGGGGAACAAAACCTCCAGGTTGTGCCAAGTGTTTGCGCTCAGGGGAGGTGATTTAGACAAACATTCCCAGCACTGCCAGCCTGCCCTGGGAAGCAGGAGCCATTGCTGATCTGACAGGATTTCCTAACAACGTGAGATGACATGGATGCAGCAAACTCCCAATTTCCTTGTGCCTCCTGGTACAAATTGAAAGAGCTTTCTGCAATTCCCCTCTCCTGACTTCAGCTGATTCAGTAACACACCAGAATTTAAACACAGGCACCCTTCCCTCTCCCCTCCTTGCACACAAAGCATATCAAACCCATGGAATTACTCCTGACTTGGCCTTGAGCAGCCAACACGATGTCAATTTTACATGTTTTATAAAGCAACAGCATGTAGAAAGCAACTCAAATGCAGGTCATATCAAGCATGTGACCCACAGAGCAATCAAAGACTGCCTGAAACTGTCATTCAAGGTTCAATCAGCTTCTTGCAGGAAAAATGAAACATCTGTGGCCCAGAGAATTAAGTTATGTATTGCATAATTCATCTGGTGTCTGCCACAGCAGCCATTTTAATGCTCTAGTGATAAACATGTTTGATTATTTTTGTTTTGTTTCCTGTCGCCTCCATGGTATTTCTATTTATCCACCCATACCACAATGCAGCATGGAGATAACAAATATACAAAACAGTGTTATAGTCAGCTGATAAGATGTGGGAAATCAGCAGCCTTATTAATCACATCAAGGCAGCAGCACTATTAAACCTTCTGTTCCCTGCAAATGTCCTCATCTTGGGTCTTTAGGGTACACTCTGTAGTTAGATTTGCTGATGAAATCATTGTTTCCCAAGGATCCAAACATTTGGATTGAACCTAAAGAGGTTTTTCTATTAGGAAAGTTGCTCTCCTCATACACAAAGCAAGTTCCTCGCTGGTTCCCAGGTTTTTCACCCCCTCAGTTCTTTCTGATCCTGACACAAGCAGGATGAACGTGCCTCTCACACCAGAAACTGGATCCTCTTCCATTCACTTATTCCACTGGTGGGTTTGTGGTCCACACTGGCAGAAACTCTAATTCATCCTCTGCAAGTCATTTTGGGACGTGACTGTTATTAATGGTGACTTAGTTCACTTTACTCCCAAACCTGTACACCCTGACACTTTCCCACCTGCCCTGCACTTCCCTGACTTCCAGAACACATTCCTGCAGGGCAGCTGGGGACCTGGAGGCTCTGGGTCCATTCCCTGCTCTTTGGGTGTTTATCCCCGTTGCCAGGAGTGAAGCATTTGTGTAGTCTGCTCACAGAGCTTCAGCTGGCAGTTAATTTGCTTCCCAATTAAACATCATCTGAGGGAAATTTAATAGACTTGGGTAATGGCAATTTACTCCAAAAAGCAGCTTTGAACTGGGTGTTGTAAGGAACCAAGGAGCAGCCTCTGGAGTGGTGGAGTCAGGTGGGTTCTCCCCCATTTTTGTGATTCGGAGTCTGTGGAATTCCTGCAGTGAGGAAATCCTCCCTGGACAGAGCAGGTTCTGTGGCAGAGCCTGCTCTGGTGGGAGCAGCTTCACCTGGCAGCCACAGCTGCTTCCTGAGATGCTGCTGGTGGAGGTGAGTCAGGGATAAAACACACATCCTCCCTGAGCCCCAGCCCAAACAAAGCCCTGCTTCCCATCGACTGCTCCTATAAAGTTGTTTAGACAGTACTATTGTAACAATATCAGCTGTGCCATCTGGGCCTTTCCAGCTGCCCCCCATGGCTGCTTCCTCCTGCGACATCTCCAGGTCCCTCCCTTATCCCTTCAGTGTCCCCTCTTCACCTCCCACCCACCAATCATAGGAAATACAGATTAAAGACACTCTCCAGCCATGGAGACATGGCTGATCAACCTGCAGCTGCTGTCCCTCAACCTGCAGCCCTCAAATGGGTTATTTGCCTGCCTTTCCTCCCATTCCCAGTTCCTACACGCTCCACCAGAGCTCCCTGTGCTGGGGATTTCTAATGCTGTTAATTACTGCCGAAGTCAATCATCAGCTTCCAAGTTAATTTAGGAGGGGAACTGATGAGCTCCAAGCAGGCTGGCAGTAAAACAGACCACAGGCTCATGGAAGCTCCATTTCCTTTGGAAACTGGGATGAAGGCTGTGGTCCTGCAGGGCTGTGGATGCACAAATAGGCTGCTCTGCTCCCAGGGCACAGCAGCAGAACCTGCCAGGTTTTCAGAATTTGCCTTTTTAAAAAATTTACATCGAAAAAAATGTATAACAAAGTGTAAAATAAAAACTTCCTAAAAGAGCAAATCATACTAATTCTGCTTCTACAACTCACCTAAGCTCTTTTCCAATTGTTTCTCCAACTAACTAAATAAATAGAATTTATTTTTACATACAATATTTAATTACAATAATAGTAGTAGTAGAAGTAGTAGTAGTTTGACATTTTGAAATAAAGAACCTGCAACCATTTACCTATTTTTACTTATGGAGTTAAAACAGATAATTTAGCCAAAATTAGAAACCTTAATTGCAGGCATCTGAAGTGTCATTCTCTTTTATCGGAATGGCAATATTTTAGATTGGAGAAACAGCAGGAGGAATTGTCTGTGCTTTGATTAAAGATCCTCTAAAAATACACACAAATATTTTAATTTACTTGGTAATATCACTGCAGTTACAATGTGTGAAATGAGCACAAATATCTCGTCAAGGACATGGGGGGGTTGCTGGCTTTTGGGCTTTTTTGTTTTTATTATAATCACCATGTCACATTTGTAAAATCCCTTTAGGTTTTGAGCAGTTACAATCCCAAAATGAACAATCTTCCCTCATACTACACCACTGCCAAAATCACAGATTTCTGTATGTTTGTTTTCTTTAGAGCAAGAACAACCTCAAAAAATTGGAGACTGTTCAGAATTTTTACTGTATCAACATTCACATTCCAGATTAATCTTTAGGAGCTTCTTTCCAGAGACACTCAGCATCTCATCTTCTCTTTAACCACAGAGAGCTGAGGAGCTCAGTAATTTGGAAAAATGAGCTATCGATTGATTTCTGCCCTTATTCCCCTTATTTATTCTGTATCTTTGTCCATCATTATAAGAACCTGTAAAAGCTTTTCTCTAACTGCCTCCAGTTTATCCTCAGTGCAACAGCTTTAAGTCCGTTTGAGAATGAAAGAGCACAGCCAGAATTCTGTGTACAGGTGTCACTCCACAGGCACAGATCAAAGGGAAATTACTGCTTCCCAGCAGAGCAGTGACAGACCCCAGCTCCTGCCTTGTGGAGAACAGCAATCCCCCAGGGACCTGGACAGGGATCAGGGGAAATACCCCACACCAAAGAAGGAAAGCCATACCTGTTCCAGTCACAGCCCAAACGCTCGAGTTCTCTAAATTACCTGTTCCTTTACCCAGTCTGACCTGGCAACTGGTACTGTGGAGGGTAAGACAACATCCTACACAGCCTTTTGAAGGATTTATTGCCAGGAAACAAAATGAATGTGTCCACCAGGCCAATAATCTCCAATTTACTATTTCTTACCAAGCTGCTGATGTGCCCCCAAGCACGTTCACCAACAAGCACTCAAATACAACAATATCCTGGTTTCACTGTCAAACCACCTGTAGCATCTGGACAGTTGTTTATGGGCAACAAAAAGGCATTATTTAGTGATGGAATCTGGATTAAAAATGCAACCTTTTGCCATTCTCAGTGTAAAGGACATGCATGTTGTGCAAAAGCAAAGCTAAACACTGACTGCAGTAACACAGCATTCAAGTGGGAGATGTATTTGGGGAATGCTTTAGATGCTCTTGGCTTAGAAGTAAATACAGGTGATGTGCCCATTCTCTGTTAGCTTCTCAAGCAAGTTATCTCCTTCTGGCTACTGAAAATAGCATTACATGGTCTTTGATAAAGGCAGCTGATCTCCTTCTATTCAATAAATGGAATGAAAATTGCAGAAAGCACGATAGAGATGTGTTTATTCTACATTTTGAGTAGGTTTTACCTTTGCCAGGAGCTATGCTGAAGATTAACAACCAGAATGATTGCTGTCTTTATAATAATGTATTCAATTACCAATACGGTTTTCTCTCTTCCCAATTTGTTCCAGCTTTGCTCTGAATGGAGACACCTGTCAAATGGCCATCATGTCAGCACTTTGCAGTTCCACTTTAGAGCTATCAACAGCATCAATCTTGCTGACCCCAGTGACAAAGCAGCAAAAGAAAAACCAGGCAGAAAGAAACAAAGGAGGGAATGTGAGACCACGGAATAGGGAAAACAAACCAGGGGAAGGAGAACAGGCAGGTGTTGTCCAAACCTTCACCAGTTCATTATCACTTCATGTGGGCAGGCCCCTGAGACACAGAGCAACCTCCTGGGCTTCACATGGAGGAGCTGCCTCCCTCTCTCTCCTTTCCCTTCCCTCTGTGGGACACCCACAAAGCAGACTCAGTCCCCAGAGCCCCCAGGAGTGGGTCAGGGAGCTGGATGACAGTTTGGCACTGACCACTTGCTGTGCTGGAGCTTCCCTCCAGCCTCCTGTGCCAGCCGAGTGAGTACACAGCAGGTTTTATTTTTACATCTTTGCTGAATACGTAACTCTGCTCACTTTTTTCCAACTTTAGCATCCAGTTGTACTGGATTATGAGGGATGCTCACTAATATGACTGACAGATTGCCTGTCTACACAGAATCCAAACTTGATATGTATTAGACAGCAAAATTACTTTAAATAATCCTTCATGGCAAACCCCAACAACACCAGGTACTACTGCAAGCCCTTGGAGGACAACAGAGCAGAATTTTCTAATTTAACCTTTGAAAATGTTATTTGCAGAAACACTTTTCAAATTCTTTATTTCCCTTTCAACAGTTGTTGAGTCTTTAAAATACTGCTGAAATAAAACAGCTTCAGGCTTGACTAACGCTGTACTCCATGGTAGGAACTATTTGATTATTCTGTTTTGACAGTTAATAGAACAGGTTTAGTATTTCTACAGAAGGGGAGTTTGAACTGGAAATATTATTTTGTGTTGCTAATGACTATTCCTCCACAATTCTACTACAGCAGAATGCTCGAGTGGATGAAAAATATCCTTCCTATGTTAAGCAACAGCTGTAAGAGAGAAGGGAAGTAAGGAAATGCCAACCAACCTTTTGGATTTGCCTGGTTTGTGATGTAGGGCTAATTCTGTAACCAACAGCTCCCAGAGCCACAAACCCAGCACTGGCTTAATGAGCAACTTCACCCTGTTTAGACCCTCAGTGCCAAACATTGTCCCTGCTGTTCCCAGAGCTGGGGAGGTGTAAAGGTACCCCTGTAACCCTGTCAGGTGTCCCACCTGCTCTTCACCTGCTCCAGCACCCAAACTGCTCAGGTGTGGCAGCCTCTGCCCAGCTCTGTGGTCCCCCATGGCTGAGCCCTTGGCTTCAGCTGGGCACTCCTGTGGAGCATGCAGGTGTAACCAGGCCCAGCCACGGAGCAGGGCAACTCCCACTTCTCTTCCCAAAGCACACAGCTGGTGCCAGCAGCTCCTGCACTGCGTGTGTGGAAGTTTGGAACTTCCCAAAAAAGCTGATTTAGTCTTCTGCTGTTTTCCCTGGCCTCAGCTCCTTTTATGGCCCTGCGTAGTAAATCATTATTGCAGGGAACCTCATTTTGCTTCTCCAGTGTTCTACAAACAGTGAGGACGGGGCTCTCTGGCTCTGTCTCCTTCCTCACCACCTTTTCTGGTGGCTGCAGCTGCAGCATCTTTCTCAACCCTGGGGCGGAGCGCT
>NW_008239778.1:2025420-2061377 GCF_000691975.1 Corvus brachyrhynchos
AAGTCAGCAGGAGTTTACATGATGTTGTGACAGAAATAAAAGGTGTGGGAGGAGAGGTCTCTATGGGCAGGATGCTGAAATCCACTGTAAGGCTCACGAATTTAATCCAGAGATGTTTTTTCTTAAATTTGTTCGAAGAAATGGTCAATAATTAAGTCTTCCACAGGCCCTGGCCATTTAGGTTATTTTAGGGTATTGAGTACAGCTAAACTTACTCAGTCCCACTGCTATGGAGATAGAAAGTACAAGGGATCAGGAATCACCTAGAGATGAGTGTAAATGATAAATAATAAAAGTTTAGTTCATACAGATACCAGACAATATGTTGACTGAAAAACAGTAACAAAAAGTATTAAGTTTATCCACCACACACTGCACAGAAGGATTGTTAAACACTGCTCTGGGTCAGGACAGGCACGTGCCTGGCAGGTCCCACCACTGCCAGCTCCCTTGATGGCAAGGCGGTGACAGAAATCAATCCAACAGGCAGCAAGACAAATAAGTCATCTGTATCACAGCTAAAATATGGTGTTGATCAATAACAGAAAATGAACTCGCACTCCTTTGCCAAGAAAATAGATTATTTAATCAGAGTACAGACAGGCAGAGATGTTACATAATCAAAAATAGCTTGTGCTGCTATATTTAGTGGCCACTGTCTTTTAGAGAGGAGGGCGAAAGTACAGCCATTATCAGCTACAAGCCCTCTGCTGAAATGGTTTTCTGATGAGTTAAGCTGGTCAGACAGACTTAACACCAAGATATGGTATATTTAAAACTACAACAACTATGACAGTATGAAGGCAACAAATAGGGAAAAGACAAGGGAGCCACTGCTGTCCTATAGACAGAAATCCTCAGGGTTAAAAGGATCAAGTCCCATCCAGAACTTACACACCAGGGATCTCCAGCAGCCATTTCTAACTTCCAGACTACCTGGAGTTTTCCATCAAAGGATGGAACATCAGTACAGCACATTTACAGTTTATGACTGGTTGCCTTTCACAGTCATTGCTGTGATTTCTTAGCAATAACCAGTGGAATTGCAGGAATTTGCAGAACACACAGAAAATCACTGATCAAGCCCATCAGCACAGAGCTCACTTGATACCACTGCAGCCTGTCTGGCCATGGCACAGCTGAGAGCCCTCCTCCACCTCTGAGATCCACAGGGTCATTAGGAGCTCAAAGGAAAGCCTGTCCATGGATATTCCCCCAGATGTGAACAACATCACCATCAACAGGATCATCCTCCCTCCAGCTTCCCCACCCAACAATAAACACTGGGAAAAAGAGTGCCATTAATGCTGAAGTCAAGCACCTCTAGTTTGTATGGTTTCAGAAATGGAAAAATTCAAGTAAGGCACCAGAAAAACTAATAACTAACAGTTAAATTAAGGGCTTCCATCCATTTACCTAAAAGTGGAAGAAAACTCCCAGTTCTGAACTGGAACACAGATAAAAAGAACATTTAATAGAATAGCCAGTGATTAACCTTGGTAACCACCATTTATTTTACTGTTTTAGGGTTCATACCCAACAAGGAATTACAGAAATTGGGATTTGCATGAGGTTTATAGAGCTGCTGCTTTATGTGGGTGTGCAGCCACAGCAGCTCTTGTTGAAAGCAGTCCTGGAAGGTGGTGATTCTGCAGGACCATACCTTTGCCACGTATTTTTCCCTGGGATATCCATTTTGCACATCCAAAGGAAGCAAAAACTTCATGAAGACAAAAAATTCTTGGTGAGCATTTTAGAGAGATAAGAAAACAAACAGTCTAAACAGGGATGAAAGATGCTGCTTCAGTGTAAGATGCATTAAAGATCCCTCAAATGTTCAGGAAAGCTAGAGAGGAAAGAAAGCACTATGCCCATTAATAATAATAATAATAATAATAATGAAAGATAATTATAGCTGGCTCCAAATGTTAACAATTCAATAGTTACAGGATCTAAGTACTGTAAATGACTAATGCAGGCAGCAAATGTATTTGCAGCAGCGTGCAAAACAAAGCCCTTAAAAGTAGATAGCTCTGGGAAAGAAAGGACAAGCTGCCTTATAACATCAGCTCTGAAGCACATGACATTAAGAAGGGCTCTGTATTATCTTCCTTTTGTGACTGGCAACAAGAACATGTCCTCGATTTACCAAGACGATGAAAACCCAATAATGCCCAATTTGGGAGTGCCAGATACCTGCACGATTACAACAACAGTGTTGTATCTTTACTGTTCTCATGAGAATGACCCACGATGGGTGATTTTTTTCTCTTTGCAAAAAGTCACAACATACTTCAAGACTTCATCCATGTGAAAAGCCAAGGAAAGACTACTGATGAATTTAAGTGACTACAAACTGGAATAAGCAACAAAACTGCTGATTATTTACCACCTAAAACTTGCAGGATAAATTCTCCTACCAGAAATTGTGTTGGGTTATGCTTTCATTCGATTTGCGCACGATGCTCTCTGTTGATGAATATATCTGATTTCATGCAAATGTGATTAAATAAATCAGACAATGTTAGGCTGTGTTGAGTCTCAAGAGGTTCTAATTCAAGATGTGAAATACTTGCCCCAATAAGCACAATTGAGCTAAACCTTGTGCATTATTACCTTCTTAACCTCAGAAACCCTCTGGTTGCCTCCTTATTGTTGTTAACACGGGTGTAACATCAGATTTTGCATAAATTGCCCACACTGATTCAAAGGTACGTAAGGACTGAAGAGGAGGGGATGGGAAATGAAAAGGAGAAATAAAGAAGGTGGGAAAATTCCTTCAAAGCATCTCGACTTCCTTGGAGCTCCCAGCTCTCGGCACACAGAGGGATCAGGTAACATGGAATGAGTGCTGTGGCTGACATCTGCAGATAACAGAAATCAAAGGGAACGGCTCTGAAACCCAGGCTGTTGATAATCAGTTGTCTACAGGTGACGTTATGACTCTAATCTTAAACAGTACAAGTGTTAGACCTTCACCAGCCACACAGAGGTTCACATCACATCAATCTCTCAGAGAAAGGAGTATCAGCCAAGGAATACAGTGAGCCCACGCCACATACTCCTTGCAAATTAAAAAAAGGCTTTTTGGAAAGGTATCTGATGAAAAGCAGCATGATTCACAACAGGAACTGTGTCTGCAAGTGGCAATGCCACCTTGTTCTGTTATTCCCCACCAAACTCACGTTCTGCCACCTGCAAAATGATCCTGAGGGTGACAATGTTGTCACTTCCAGCACAACTATCCTACAAAACTGGGTTTCTAGCTTCCAGGGACTAGGGAATGAAGGACATGGGGGCTTTTCCTGACTGTCACTTATTCTCTGTGAAATTAATTTCAGAGGGACCACCAAACCCCTCACTCCTCCTACAGCAGATTATCACAGAATCATGGAATGGCTTGGGTTGGAAGGGACCTTAAGGATCATCTCATTCCAACCCCCCTGCCACAGGCAGGGACACCTTCCATGTGCTCAGGGCCCCATCCCACCCGGCCTTGAACACTTCAGTCACTTTTTGTTCATGCCAGGTGCACCTTCTGACAGGAGGCAGGAATTTTACCCCTTTATCAGTCAGTGCCTAGGTCTCTCCTAGAGTTTGGCAGAGAGGGGAAGGATCCCACAGCTTACACACTCTGTGAGGAACCACACCTGGAATTGTAGCCCATGGATGGAGCTCCTCCCACCCAAGGAACAATTCCTGCCCCTAAGGCAAGGCTGAGTTTGCACTTAACCAATGGATTAGGGCTCATCCATACCCCAAAAGGGTTTGTTGGCTCTACTGCAGACAAATTCTGATATGAACTGGCAGACGATGCACCAGCTGAATGCTGGAACAAAGAGGCTGTTGGTGTCTCCAGCAAGTCAGGGACAACACTAAACAACTCCACTTGTAAGCAGAACATTCTTTTCCCTGATATCATACACAGAAGCTGCTGTTTAATTAAAACTAAGCTGCTTAAGCCATTAAACTGGCAAATGGCTGTACCAAATGACTTGTCATTGTTAGCATTCCAGCAGCAGGAGTTGTTTGTTGTCACTCAGATGGCAACTTCCAATGCTAATGCAGATTTCCCAACTGGCTCCATGGATCTAAACCAGCCCAGGACAGGGAAGTTATTAAAAGTGCTGCTGCATATAAGCAAGGAGTACCCTCTTCAAAGACACCCACATTGTGTACTCTGCTGCAATTTAATTATTTCAAACTTCTGCCCTAGAAATATGAGCCATTCCAGGCATTTACTTGCATTTTAAAAAGTAGAACATGTATCAATTCTGGCTTTGAGCCCCAAGTTTAACCAAGTCCAGATACAGCCTCTTGATTTAGATCCTGCCATCAAAATCTGTAATTAAAAAGCATAACCTACTACAGCAGCTACTTTATTCTTATCACATGCAAATAAAAGAAGTTTAAAAAAATCAACATTTTCTCTTGGGTCAGTAACAAGAAAAGGTCATTCTGGCTATGCAGACAAACTTCAAAGCCATGGACAATGATCATCCAAGAGTCCAAGTGGAGACATTCCAAAGGACTCTGTTTACTTATCACTTGGATTTGGGTCAAGACAGGGAGCATCAGGCAGAGGTGCCTCTGTAATCCATGGTAGGACACTGCCTCTTGCTCCTCTGCAATCTTCCTTCCCTTCCCCTAAATGGGAAGGACTGGGGTGAGGAACAGAAATGGTTAAATCGAATTTGTTGATCTTTTTACTTCCTATGAGTCATGTTTCTCAACTCAACCCCTCTGCATATAAAAATCTGCTACAACTCATTAAATAAATATTTCCACTTTGGCTCAGTAAAAGCAGAGGACTCCCACAGGAAAGCACCACACAGGTAAAACAATGCAAAAGGGCAGAATGACTAAAACTGCCCATCCCAGTGCCTGAGATGGGGCAGTCAGTGGTAACACAGCATGAGTATTATGGCAGATGCCATATGCATCTTTTTTCCTTTGGTGTGGTCTCCAGGAAAGAAGAATATTTCCATTCATCACAGAATGACCTAATGGATGTCCAAGTGAATGATCAGCAAATGCATTTTATGTGCTTCTATTTGTGTACCCTTAGTTTTACAGCTACAATGCAAGCACCAGAACAGCACTTCCACTTTCCCATCCAAGGCCTGAAAGACTATCCACATTAATGAAGTCTGGCCTTACCCTGTGTGCCCTTTTTACATATGGCACAACTGAGTCATCCCCCTTGGTTTAGGTAGTGTGCTTGACACAACAACAATAAGATGTAGAGCTAATTACCACTACAGCAATAAAAACAGGAGTGTCCTCTTCATAAGCCAGTCTCAAACTGAATTCCTATCAAAATACAGTGTTTTTTTAATAGAAATAAAGTTAATAGATACCTAGAACTACTGAATGAACTGACAAGATCTCTCTGCATTTAGCAACAAGCCTAAATCCTTAATCTCGTGAGTCAGTAATAACAGCGGAGGAAGCCAAGCCAATCTTGGGTCTATAATAGTAAGACAAACTGTTTAAAAGACCTCCTCTGAAACAAATGTGTAAATGTCTCACCAAGGCTGAGATGCTGATTTAAGATTAGACAGTGTAAATGTACTTATTTTGTATCAGTTAAGAACAACTTGTGTTTCTCATTCGCAAAGGTTTAAGGCAAATGGTTTAATAGCACTCGAGCACAAACTCCTCACTAAGTCCTTCTCCAAATGCCATTAATACCTCTGCAAGTCCTGTGCCACATCTAATTCCCTCTGGCTTTCACCTGTTCTACCACAATTTAAATACATCAGGCTCCTTCTTCATTATCAAAGTTAAACCCACAAATACAAATTTTCTCTTGACAAAATCCTGCCGAGGTCCCCGACCAGGCCAGTCCTGGCTGTGACACTCTCTGTTACCAAAAAGAGCCAGCCAGGAAAAACCCAAAGGCTACACAGAGAGACAGGGGAGGATTTTGAGACCAATATTCCTCCAGATAATGCATTAGGAGTGGTGTTGTTTAGGAAGTAAAGGGCTGACATAGAAAAGCTGATGATCAGCACTGCACCACTAACTGCAGAAAAGCAGAATTATTATTGCCAAAACTGCAGAAGAGTAAGAAGTCCAGACATTAAACCAAGTGAGGTGAAGAGGCAGCTTTACAGCAGATGAAATTCAACACTGACAAACATGTGCTAATGCCCTGAAGAGTAATAATTTGAGCTACTTTTCTCCACTGCTGGGCCCTACACTTCTCGCTAGGTAAATAAAGAGATGGACTAATAGGAACATCCACACCTAGTTAAGATCATATTCCCAACAGAGCAAAATCCCCTCAGATGGACTATCATGATTCACTGCATGAACAGCTAAATGATCCCATCTGGAAGAGCAGGAACCTATGGCAAATTCATCGCCATGATGCATTACAGAGCTGATTTAATTTTTTTCCCTCTCTAGCCATCAAGCCCAGGTTGTTATCAGAGCCCAGACAGTGGGCAAGACAGTGTCCTTTAATCCACTACAGAATGACTGCACCATTGTGGAGCCCAGGAAAAGGACACAGCCTTAAAAATTCCCATTATTAAAAGAGGGAAAAGATATCCCAGGTAATTTTGGGAGTCAAAATCCTGTCTGTGTGGAGGCATCTTGGAATCTTCATCCCATGCGTGTTAATCTACAGGGAAATGAAGTGCTACACCCTGGGTAAGGCAGGGGTTAATTCTGACTGCTGTCGAATGCCCCAAGTCTGTGCTCTGTTCATCAGAGCATTAAATCTGAAAGCTCAAGAGAGTAGTGCAGCCGTGCTGCAAGGGCTATGTTATAAAGTTCTGCATTAAAAATTCATATCGTAGGCTTGCCACAGTACTCTGCTCTGGCTGAAAGGAGAGCTGGCGGGGAAATATTAGACACCCCACTGTCTTTCTGGCAATTGGAGACATTCCTCAACAAACAGCACCTCAGGAAGGGAATGAAAGGGCAAACAAACCGTGAAACAAATCAATGAGTTCAATTATCTCTCTCTCTCTCGGAAAGGAAACTTTTCATTTTTAAGGCTGTTTCATGAAATCTTTTAATGACGGCCCTGCACACGGGTGCTGGGCACTCTGGCTGCAGAGCTGGCTGCTTGGCAGGGCTTTTTATTTGTTTTACATGAGACACAGACTCCCAAACACAGAGGGTGAAACAGGGAGCAGGGTATAGGGATCTCTCTGCAGAGCAAGAACTCTACTTACCCTTTACATTACCACGACCACGTGGGATAAGAGGCTGTAGAAATTGTTCCCACTTTCCCTGAAGTGTCTCCAGCAAAGAGTGAATTTAGATTTATTAAGATGGTTAGTTACTCCATGGTTAAGTTATGTGCTCCTCACTCCTGGTTAAGGCTGTGTGCATTTCACAGCGATTTATGGCAGCCCAACTGGTGGATGACACAGTTCACAATGATGGAAATGGGTGGTATATTTTTATGAAAGCCATATGTGCCCCTCAGGTTATCTGTCTGATGTAACCACTGTATTCAGGCAGGTTAATAATCCCCATCCCATAAATGAGGAAAAACATAGGAAATGAAACATCAGTAAACACAATTTCTTGAGGAAACCATGCAAAGAAAGTTACCTGCTCACAATCCTCCCTTGTAACTCTGCTTAGCAGCAACTGTAATAGAAAGATTCCCTTTTCCCAGAGCTGAATTTTGAATCAAAGAAAGGGAAAGGAAGAAAAAGAAACCATTGGACAAAAGTTGCCATGGCACTTCATCTATATTTATATATATATAAGAATATATCTGGTTGTGAGTACAGTTGAAAACCCAAGTGACTTCAGCCCAGCAATCTGGGTTTCGAGGGGCTCAGCCCCACGAGGAGGGCCAGGAGGGCAGGAATTCATCCAGAGGGTGCAGTCCCCAGAGAACACAGGAGATTTATGCCTAGCACAAAACAAATCAACACCAGACTAGCCTAAAGCCCCTCACTAATAAAAACCTGTACAGAGGGAGGGAATAAACCCCCACTATTCAGCTGAAAGTTCATTAGTTCCACAGAAGGAATGAAGACAGGCTGGAGAGCTGGTGATCACAAGTAACCAAAGATCAGCTATTAAAAGGCACTGAAAATCTGCTACAAAAGGTTAGTAACCCCAAGGCAGTGCTTCAGTCAAATTTAATTTTTGCTCAAGATTTCTTATGAACAGGCACTGAGAACCTGCAAGCAAGACTTGATCAGCTGGGGTTTATTCTGGGTTTCAAGCAGCTGCATCCAAGCAAAAGAGGGGAAGCAGAAGTCCTTTCCTCTGTGTACTGCCTTGATTTCTCACTTGTGATCCTTGCTACAGTACTGGTTGCCTTCCAGTATTCCAGCCCCTGACCAATCTCCCTGTGACTCAGTTTCTCAACATGTTAAAAATCTGGAACGCAAGGCCAGCACAGGCACAAAATCACAGCCTCTGCTCTGCTGTGCTCCTGCAGAAACAGCAGAGAAGCATTAAGGGTTAATAATCTCAGGCTTACAGGATTTGTGTATTATGCATTTGTTTATTTAATGCTTTACATGAATGCTAATGAAGTTATTAACAGGCCTGCATGTTGTCTATTGTTTTTCTTGGGTTTAGTGTCTGCACCATCCTGCCTTATCCCTTCTGCTCCACGAGCTGGCCAACACCCAGCTCTTCCAAATCCCTGAATCAGTGTTCTATCCTGGATTCTCAGTTTCCTGGTCAAAGACTGCATTTTTTGAAACTTCTTTGTTGAAACATTATCTTTAAAAAAATCTCATCAAGATAAAGCAATTCTATTTCCCCACACCAGATATTTTCTGTGACACAAAACTGCAATCCCACATGGCCTTATTGTCTTTTAATTAGATCAGAGGATATGTAAATGAGACAATATTTCTTAGGCCCCATTAAGTGATGTCTCCAGGAGGATCAAAAGGGGCTGAACCAGGCAGGACACGCTCCCCTGACATCCACACCCTCACACTGACCTGCCCCACGCTCCAACTGCTCCTCAGGAAAGTCTTTGATTTACTGGAAATGCCACTGTTTTGTGGCCTTTTTGCTGCCAAAACTGCTCCAAGTCTGCAGACCAAAACCCCTTTTTTCCTGCAACCAGGGCACACAGGGCAAATGCAAGGGTGCAAGTGTGGGGGTGACTCCTGCATGTGCCAATGCAGGCAGCTGCCTCCCAGCTCTGCTTCTGCCACAGGCATGAGGAAAAGGGCTCAAAGGGAAGTCAGAGATTTATATGGGAGCAGGCAGGAGAAATAATTGGGAGTTTTAAAGCAGGGATGACCTGTACAGCAACACAGGCACAGGACTTCATTCTGTAGCCTTTACCCCGAGTAATGGGAACACCCCTGAGTTCCCAACATCAACAGGATTGACTGATGACACAAATCAGAAATACTACTCTTTTTTAAAGCAACTGTGGAAAGGATAACATCCCTGCTTCTGCAGTCAGGTGGCTGATAGCTGGGGCATCATAGCAACTTTGTAAGGCAGAGATGGGGTCAGACCTACCTACATTGAGGTGTAGGTTTAATGAGGTGCTGAAAAACTTTGCTCATGAGGAAACAGCATAGGGATACTTCCATAAAGCAAGTTGTGCCAGATGCAGCTCCTGACAGTGATGGCTCACACCTTCCTGTTCTTGGAAAAGGCAAACAAAAAACCCAAATGAAAGCACTGGGGAATATGAAAGTTGTCTGCATGAAGCAGTGTGGGACTTGGGGGAGCAGGGCCGCCAGCTCTCACAGCAAACACCTGGATTTCCAAAGGGAAAGAACATCAAGGCAGAAGAAACAGACTGCTTTCCAGGATACAGAGTTTTAGTGCCTGGGATCTCACAAAGTTTCCTGAACTTCCATTCTCATTCAGGACATTCTCATCTCTTTCCATTAAATGAGGGAGCACAACTCCGTGATTCATTTCTCTGCCTGCGTGGGAGTGGGAAAAGCAGCTGGAATCCATCCCTGGAGTACAAGGAGAGTTTCCAGTACACACCAGTGCAGGAAGCCACCTACTAAACACATGGCCAGGTAGGGACAAGCACTGCAGCACCTGTCAGTTTAACTCAGCAGCTTCTGGAGAGCTCTGCTTTGGGGCTGGAAATGGGTAACCGCGCAGGGCAGGGCCCGACTGGAAGCAGCTGAACCATTTGTTTCTGATGATTCCAGGGTTTCTCCCACTTGCCTCCCCCGCCATCCCAGCCCTGCAGGAGCTGGAGCACGGCACAGCCACGTGCCCTCCTGCTGTCACAGACAGGGCCTCGCCAGGAAGCGGTTCTGCACCAAAATAACTCTGTTGATTTGCTACTTTGCATTGAAAAAAAATTAAAAAAAGAAGACTGTTGTAATTTGCAGACACACATGAAAGAGCTGCGTGGAATCCAAGCTCAGCTGACTGGCAGATGGAAGCCCAAGGACCTTGTCCCTGCTGGGGCAGATGTGCCTCTGCCAGAGGGTTTTCCTCCCCTCTAACTCGCTCCTCTTCTTCCTCACACGGCCCTCCCAGGCACCTCCAAAGTTCAGCTGCTACAGGTAAAAGGACCTGCTGTGGTGAGATGGCTCAAAAAATTGGAATGTCCTTTAGCTGGCCTCACAGGGAAAGCCAGTCCCTGCTGGGAGGCTGGGATTGCAGGAACACAGTTGTGGTCCCTCTGCTCCTGGACTGAGGCCGCTGCACCAGCCTGAAGAGGTCTGGCTGACAAGAGCAAGTGGGGACAGACAGGACAGGGACACAGGGACACTCCTGCCCCTTGTCATTCCACACAGACCCACAGCCTCTCCACACAGCTTCATTCCCACGGAGAAGCCCTGGTTGCAGCCATGGCTGGGATGACCCACAGCCTGGCTGGCACAGTAGCCGAAGTACTTTGCATTTATTTAAAGATTTCCATCTAAGGATCTCATGTCAAGCCAAGGTTACAGATAACAGGGTGATGACTAGAATATGCTGGAATACCCTAAGGCTATTTTTTTTTTCTACTCTGGGTTGTTAAATAACACCAGCTTTTAGGCTATACTAGAAAAAGGAACTGAACAGTCTCACTGGAGGTTAAAACACAAACAAAATAGAAGCCTTGAGAGGACCTAGGGCACTTTGGTGCTGTCAGAAAGTTACATTAACTAATTGCAAGCATTACAAGTCTAACAGAAGAGGCAACAGAGCCCAGCAACAGCACGAAATCCTACTGACTCCAAAGGCTCCATTTATATGGAGTTCTCAGAAAAGCTCCCTTAGAAATGAAAAATGAAAATAAATAACCTTTTGGTCAGTTTGTGGTTTATCATTTGCATGTCTGCATATTTCCAGACTCCAGACAAGGCTAGACTGTTGCCTTTGGGCATTATCCACTCTCCTTGTGCCTCAGTTTCCCTATCCAAAAGTAAAGGTTAATGCCAGTGCTTCAAGCAAGCACTCAGGATTTCACAGAACCAGGTGTTTTACAGGAACACTGAACTCTCTTCCCGTATGACTTTGCAGCTTTTCTGGTGTGACTGCAGGCTGAACCAGAAATGTGACAAAAAAGGCTGGTTTGCACACAGGCTTTCAAGCCCTCTTTCACACCAGAGCTTTAGGTCAAAATAAGAAGCAGATCTCCAAAGTATTTCCACTCATCTTCACTTGTAGGTTTTTAAGCAAAATATTAATGTCATAATAGTGACTTTCAGTCTGGTGAGTTTTGCATAAAGCACAGTTAAAACTTTGAACCTCAAATGGTAAAATGCAGACAGAGCTTTCTGTAAGATTCAAACCATTCAATTTTTCTTCTTTTTTCTTTTTTTCTTAAGAAAAATAGTTCTCTGTAACATCTTCCCTGGTTTTTCATCCCCTCATTGCCACCACTCCTGGGGTTTCACTGGTGCCAGTAGGACTAGAAAACCGAGGGAGAGAAAAAACTCTGAAAAGAGACATGGCCTATGAAGTTCTCCATCTCCCGTTTTTAGGGAAATCACTTTAAATACAGCAATAATTCCAAAGCTGAGCATTAGAAGTTAATGACTCATCAAAAGAACAGGAAATAGGAAACTTTAAGACCTTAAAGGCACAGCAAATAGAAGCTATTTCATGTCATGTACAGCACCACCACCCTAACTACAGTATTTCATGCTCAATGGGGGGAAGCAGCATTTGAGACCATCTATCACAGTAATTATGTGATGCTGGAGGGAGCACAACTTTATTTTTTATTCAGTTTGACCCCGAGCACCATCAAAATGGAAGACTACAAACATTTGAGAAGTGATATATTGGCACCAGCCAGCACTTAACCAAGACAGATTTGTTAAAAAAAGAATTAAAGTAAATAATTCAATTCTCACTAACTATTGGGAATTATTCCCCTGAAGTCCAAGTTAACTGAGATTTGCCCCAATGTAACAAAAGATTTCACATGAATACTTCAACTCCAATTCCACCGCTTAACTTCCAGCAGAAATAACTCCTCAGGAATTCTCTAAAACTTGTGCTCCCCTCTCTCCAAGCCCAATTCTCCACTCCTTCCACACAGGAAAGCACATCTGTAGAACTTCATTCTACAGTGATGCCTGAAGGACAGGTCTGTTTGAAAATGCGGAAGAGGAGCATCGTTTACCCCAAAGAGCCAAAAACCACAGGCATCTCCTTCTGTTCCCATTGTCCTCCTGTGTCATCCTTAGCTGTGCTGCCAAAAAAAATAATAATCAGTCTGATCTATGGAAGGACAACAATTCTCTGCTCATATACTGGAGGCAAAATGTTTTTCTACAAGTTATTGAAAGTAGCTGTGTTTGGATGACTGCTTCAGTAAATACGAAAAGCTCCTTCTCTGTTGCATTCCTGTGCTACTTTTAGAAGGACAAAAAGTCTGAATCTTACAGAAAATCCACTGGTAACAAAACTGGTGGTGGCAGAGCTGCTTAGACTGACATCCTTAACCTAAACATTTTCTGGTTTGTGTTGTTTATGAAGGGTTTTTATTGCAGAACAGGGTGGGGGAGTGGGCAGTACCCCAAATACTCACAAGACTACTTAAAGCTGACTGGTGAAAATGCAGCATTTCAGTGAAATCCGATATTTTCTTTCATCAAAGGCAAGGAGCCTCAACCCACATGTTAACAGTAATGTAACAAGCCTACTGTATGTGCTGCAACCCAAGGTCCTTTTCCAATTAGAATTCATTTAGGTTAGGGGAGAGCAGGGGTCGGAGCAAAGAGGTGGCTCTGGAATTGATCTAAAACTGGAATCCCACCATTCAGGCTGGGAGCTCAGCTGGGAATCCCAAGCACTTGCTTGGATTCTGCAGCAAACCAGAAGAGCACTGTTAGAGAGAACAGTTTGTCCCTGGAAAATGGAGGAAATGTATACAGAATGTTTCTTTTTCTACAAAGAAAGAAAGAAAGAAAGAAAGAAGCCTGTTGCACTAGGGTAAAAAAAAACAACCCCAACATTCTTTAATTTTGCTGAAACTCAAGCCTGAGTTTGCTTTTCAGTGCCAGGTCTGACAGAATCTCCAGATCAAACTCATTAGTGTTGGTTAAATCCAGGTTTGCTGATAGGAATGTGTGGGACAGCAAACCAGTGTCAGGCCTCGAGAGAGGATGTGCCTCTTTAATTGAAAACGGCAGAGTAATCATTCATTTATTTAACCCAGAGATGATTATAATCTGAAAACCTTGAAATCCTCTTACACAACAACTGTTTTGGCAAGCCCCTCTGTGTTCCAACAAATATTAAACTGTGCTTGCCATTTGTCTAAGGAATCTTGTATTAATAAACATGAAGAAGAACACTTTTACCTCCCACACTCAATGACAGAAGAAAACAAAGACCAGCTGTATTCATCAATGGATCCTTGTTCTGCACATAAAGGCTAATTACATTTTACTTCAAGCCTACACATGGAAAACTTTGCTCCTGCCATCTTGTCAAAGGCAGCTTCTGATATTCCAGCTGACAGACTGCAATGACTGCACATAATAAACTTCTTTTTGTCATTAACACCTTCAGCGCCCAGCCCGGGGCTCTGCTGGGGCTCAGGGAAGGGGCAGGGGCAGCACACACCCACCTGCTGGGAATTTTGTACATGGGGATGACAGAATTGGACTGGAAATTTTAATTCCAGCTGCTGATCTCATCTGAAGGTGCCTGGCTGTGCATCTGTCCCTCCCTTCGCATGTAGAGTACTTTGAACGGGACATTGTGAAAAGATAAAACAAACAAGTTGACAGAATGATTCCCAACTTTTCAGATCACCACAACTGCTCTCCAGGATAAAATCCAGACTCCTTAAAGCTGATAATGAAGACTTCCCACTCTGTATTTCTTTTGCTTCTTGGGGATTTTTTCTTGTTTGAAAGATTTTCAAAGTTTCAAGTAGTTGAAAGACAGCTTTATTCTGAGACTGAAAATCTTAAAAGCACTGTTAGCTTTAAAAAATTGACAATTATCTGTTTTTTTCCTGAAGGCACTCCAATTCATCTGCATCAAATAAGCGTCTGTAAAACTAACAATTCTGGCCTGAGATAAAAATCACATGTTTTTAAAACATAAAATTAAAATTGGCAATACAAGTAGCTTTTCAGACTTAGATCAAAAGAGGGTTTCTCTTAAGAAAAGAATCAAACTGTCTTTCACCCTTTTTATTGGTGTTTTTTCAGCCTTTCTCCCAGCTTTTACAATTAAAATAGATGACTCAATTTCACTGTCTACATTCAGTTCTCTTTTCATGTTCTTCTAGATTTCCATATTGCAAAATTTGGGCTACAAATGCTACAGACGACTGTTGTTATGCAAGAACTATTCCTGCCATAAATATCCAAAACAATGATAAAATATTTCAGCTGTTATTAGGTCCTACAAGTTTGTTTTCACAGTACATTAGTTTGGGAGATAAAGTACAAGCTTAATGTCTGCTTCAGGATTCAGCTCCATGACCACTATATTCCAGACCCAGCCTTCATAATCATTCTGCTACAGAACACAATAAACTTCTTGTTACTGCAGATGCTACTAATTTCATGTAATTCTATATAAATTAGGTAAGAGTCATTCTCAAGATCATATAAAAAAGAAATATTTCTGTGTGAATCTCCCTGAAAGAATGGAACTAGAAATGCAAACAAATCTTTTGGAGAACAGATTTTGCTCAGTGTAAGATAAATTACAGCACTTAGGGAACCAGTATTAAAAAATGAAGCACTCTGCAAATAAACACATTAAAAAGGGTGAGGGGTTATTAGGTTCAGTGCCTACAACCACTGATCTCTGCCTGTTCCCCCAGAAGCAACTGCAAGATGAAGTAACAGCAACAATATCAGTTATGTACAGGAAAAAACAAAGGCAATCTGCAGGAATTTAAGGCTCCATCTGAACCAGCATTTGTTTACATCCCTCAGAGAGGGAGGAATCAATGAGGGAACAAAAGTACTTTTGATCCCCCTACACTGAACTCATCCTACAAGGAGCTCAAAGGAAACTGGACTCCCAGAGCCAGATCAAAATTCACCTGAAAGATTATCCTGAAGGATGTAAAAGGTGTTTGAACTCCAAGTGCTGATTGTTAACTACCACGGGCTCCATTTGGTGAGCTCTGGGTTCCTCAGGGGGGGGAATCAGATCCTCAGCAGGCACAGAACCACGGGGTGAGAAATTTAGAATTGGTGCCAGTTTGACTGGTTTTTAACCCTGGGCAGTGGGCACAGGGAGGTGACACTGAGCCCCAGCCCTTCCCTTGCAGTATCCCAGCCATCTGAAACGGCTGCTTCGTTCCCATCCCATTTCCAGACATTGAAATGACTCTTTGTGCTTAATCCCGCTGATCATGAGAATTCCTTCTCATTATTAACTTTCCTTAAATATGAAGGGTTCAAAGGAAACCAGCAGCAGTCTGTCTCTTTTGTTGTTCCCTGCCCTAATTGTTAATAAAACCAGAGGATAATTGGAAACAGTAGCTATTAAGAAGACAAGAAGATATATTTTTAAGACTACCTTCATGTTCTGCTTGAAAACAAGGAAAATCTGCCCAAAATGCTGCTTTTGCTAATTAGGGGTGAACCTGGCAGAGCAAGGACTACTACCCCAAAAGCAGAAAGAACCAGGGTGCCTAAGAGTCAGAAATCCTTTACTAAATGAAGCTTTGTTTTCACTCAGATGGGAAGATCACAGTAAAAATACCTTATTTCTCAAACTGACCTATTTCTAAATAAAATACAAGAGATACACAGAGTAAGAGATACGCAGATGAAGCACCTGAGAATGGAACCAGGAATGCAGCAGCGTGTGTGCCAGGAGAAGTGTCTTGTTGGGGGGAAGAAAATATGAAAACTAATAATCTCTCCATAGGAAGCCAAATTATGACCATGTTTTCCAAAAAACCTGGATGCCTGAACCTCCCTCGTCTCATCTCTCTCCAACAGACAGACGCAAAACAAAAAAATCAGTGATACCCTGAAGGAAGACATAGAAAGAAAACAGGGAAATCTTACTTTGCAGTAGTTTCTTCATCATATTTTGTTTTCAGATCAAATAGTTCTGTCCTGGTTTTTTCCAAGGCTAAAAGGCATAAACATGAAGCATTACAGTACTGAAATAGCAGTGTTCAGTCATAAATAAGGCAGTACATCTCCTGATGAAAAAAAATAAAGCTGTACACCTCCTTAGCTTTATCTTTCTACCTAGGTAAACCATTATGGCTTAGAAAAAACCATAGGGTTTGGACTTTTTTCACAATTTCTTACAGTATTTCTGTCACATTACAAAAATTCCCAGTTTCTGCTTAACCAAGCCACACATTATTAGTTTCTTATTAACTGGCTAAACTGCTTATTCCCTTGAAATACTTATTGCAATAGTTCAGGGAATAAAATTTCTTCTGTTCTCATAGTAAACAAAGCCGAATGTGTCCCGATCTGGAATTTTGAAGCATGCAGAGATGAAAACTCATGGCAAGTCATAGCAACGGGCAAGAAACAGGGTTCACACTGA
The DNA here is from genome assembly GCF_000691975.1 of Corvus brachyrhynchos. Lineage (NCBI taxonomy): Eukaryota > Metazoa > Chordata > Aves > Passeriformes > Corvidae > Corvus > Corvus brachyrhynchos. Next base: position 2,042,341 of record NW_008239778.1, read on the forward strand.
TCACTACAGATATTTATCAGTTTGGAAATGTGTGGAACCAGAAGACATGTAGATGGTAAGTGCCACGCCCTGCTGTAGTTTCAGGGGTGCTCAGATTCCGTGTGTGCTCCGTGGCCTTGTCCCTGTATTTGCCAATGACTGGCTGCCACAGGAGCATTTGCTCTGATTCACAAAGCACATTTGAGCTCTGCTGGACCTCCCTGCCCTCCAAGAGCTGCTTCGCACCCAGTCCTGACACACCCAAAGATCCCTGTCCTCTCACCTCCCACCTGATCCCCTGGAAAAGGTCACAAAATCGACGCCAAACCTGTTTGCAAAGCTTGAACTTTGTGTTCAGCTTCCTCCAGCTTCGAGGCTGTCGACATCTGTGTCTCCTGCAATTTTCTGTGAAGGGGAGAGGAGAGGTGAGAGCAGAGCTCATGATCACGTCAAACAACTCATCTGCGCCTTACAAATTTGGAGGATGGAGCGATTAAACATCTCAACTGGAATCAGACACCTGCCAACACCACACAGGCTACGAGGTGCTTCCGTGGGACCCATACATCCTGTCACGCTGTGAGATGCTGCTCCTACTTTGTGGTCCCACTTATTAAAATTTTAACAGTGTAGCCACCTCATAACATAAGCTGTGAACATTATACAAGAGTTGACTGCTATATAAATGACAACTTCAGTGGAAGGTTTTCTTGAGCATAATTTGTTTTGGAAATGTCACACACATTGAGAAAATTGTCACCAAGCACCCTCTGTTGTACAAAGTTAGTACAAGAAGAATGATACATTTCCATTTTAGTGTCATAATGAAGGAATTTGTTGCCATAACTGATGGAGTGAATAGATGCAGCAGCTGTTTCATCAGAGCTGTAATGGGTGCCAAATGCAGCAATATTATTAGCTACTCTTTAAGAAAACACACATATTTCAAAACAAATCTCACAGTGATATTTTCTATAGAACATGAGCAAAACTTTAATATGCTCACATTTCTTACGTCCATAGGCAACATTTTCTTGTTTGTGTCAGTTAAACTCATTTTTACATCATCTGGCCATGCAGCCACTGCACTCCTTGCTTAGGGGCCAGGCTGCAGGAGTTATAAAACTCATCTTTGAAAGGAGCTGCTCCAACATCTCCCAGGAGCCGTGCTTTTTACAACTCTGCTTTTAGGATATTCTGCAGATCTCAGAATTGTGAAATGGCTTATGAAACTAGCAGCATCCTGCCTGCACTCCATAGGGTGCATAAATTTATTCTCCAACACTGCTGACCAGGTTAATAACTATTTATAGCGAGAATCATGCGTCAGTTCCCTTCATACCGAACCATATACTTTGAGACCTCAAAACCTCTCTCACACACACTTTTATTTGCATTTCACGACCTGCCATTTTGTTTTATTTTTAAGTACATTGAAATTGCAGTTGTTAAAACCACTGCTTACAAGCTGCTTATCAAAAAAGCAGCCACAGGTATTGATGAATCAAAAAAAAGCTTTGCATTCACTGTAGATTCTCCCCACTCAGCCCTGAATTTAAACAAACAACCCTCCAACTAAAAAGCTCACGTGAACTGAAGGTTTTCCACGCTATGTTGAACATATTATAGCTTCAGTGTTACTGCTCCATGGGAGAAATAAATTCTCGAGGCAGGGAATGCAGCCTCAAAGAACTCCCTCTTTAGCCCTTTGGTTTTCTCCTGCCTGATTTATCTGCCCACCAACCTAAAGATTCAAACGCTCCCTGCTCATTTGCAAAAGACCAGAAATAAATCCAAAAATTTTTTTTTAAATCAGTAATAAATAATGAAAACTCTTCTTAATTTTGGAAGATGCAAACCTTCCCAGGACAATTCAGGAAGACATCCCCTCTCTCAGCCATCCCCAGGGGAGCAGGGGTGGTGCATCCCTGGCCCAGGCTGTGGGTGCAGTGGTTGATCTCGCCCAGCCCAGGGTTGCAGAGCCTGTGCCACGGTTCTGTGACACACAGGGAATTACCCTGGCTAATGGAGACAGATTGGTGTCACAGAGGACAGCACAGCCAGGGAGGAATAAAAGCAGGTTTGCACCCTCCTGAACATGACACCCCCCCACCACAGCACGGAGAAGAGACAATCTGTCCTTGTTTCTCTTCCACACTCTCCCGATTGTTTTTCTGGGCAAAGTTGAGTATCAAATGATTCCGTGTCACACGCATAAATCGCCAGAATCACTCAATAGATGAGCTGTCTCCAGCCACCAGTCCTGGCTGGGAAGATGAAACAGAAAAATACCTCTCTCCTCCCCCCCAGCACCCAGAGCCCAACACACACACACTCACACACTCACCTCTCCTTCTCCGCAAAATCATTTTGTAACTTTTGTTCCTTTTCAAGGGCTATGTTCTCCGCTTGGTTCTTCAGGGTCTGTTCATATTCTCGGATTTTCTCCTTAAGTGCTTTTATTGTAACCTCTGCAGAAAAACAATAGGGGAAGAATGAGTTTACACAGCTCCACGTGGTTCCACAACACAAGGCTTGCTTTACCCTGTAGGCTCAGTGTGTTTTAAACTTTAGCTCTTCAACTCTGACACAAAATCAATGGATATGAGTCCCTTTGGAGACCTTTTACTCCCTAAATGTTAAATTGAACTTTAAGTGTTTAGGTTGAGAAGGATCAATGGAGTTTGCTGGAAAGCAGAGTGAAGAAGGTTCCTCTAACATGACTTTTTTTAAAAAAAATAAGGGGAAAAAAAAAAATCAATTGTAAAATATAATATCACCTTATTGACTAGCCTAAAATTAGCTCAGTGCTGAGTGAAGATTAATAAAGTCCCAGTGTAGGTTTAAGTATGCATTTACACACAGGACACTTAATTCACCTAACTGTGCTCATGCACTAAGAGGCAGCTCCACCATGGTTCATGCACAGATGCAATCTCACAGTTATTGAACACGTATCTGGGATACAGCTCTGCTCTGCTTCCCAGCTGATGAGAAACCGGGCAGTTGGGATCCAACTGCTGCATTAACAGCAGGCACTGGAGCTCTGCATGTCCCACTTGCTGTCGCTGCCTTGTCATCCACACCAGGGTTTACACACAATCATCGATTATTTTAACTTTCTGAGACACTTGCAGCCTTCCAGGGAATTTGCAGAACCTTTCCCTCAGATAAAAGAGCTCTCCTGCATTTCCCCATGCCCAGCAGTGGATGAGAGCAGATGCAGAAACCTGCAGAGCTACAGCTCAGCATCTCCTTACGTGCCCCGATCTGTTCCTACGTGAAAGCCCTGTGATCCCACCCACAGGAAAGGACTGAATCCTTATAGGGCTCAGAAGAGGAAAAGCAGGACATTCACCAGAGTATGCTTTGTAACAATAATGGAATTTGGAAAAAGCCTTGGACTGCCAGAAGACTCAAAGCAACAACATGGTTCAGAGTACTCACACTGGGATGCAGGGGGGGGGGGTTTAAAGACATCAGCTTATTAACAGATGCCATTAATAATGCTTGAGGATAAAATAAAAACTTTTGGTCATGAAAAGTTTCATAGTCTGCAGAAACATCCTAGGAAGACAAACCTTAATATGAAAAATAAACCCTATGGGCTTGGGGGAAAAAACCCTCAACAATATCACACAAACCTACACGCAATCCTTTCAAAATCCCGATGCTGAGAGTTGAGCAGGGAGCTGTGAAGCAGACAGGAGGTAGCTGGTGACATGATCTGCTGTCTGGGCACCACCAAAGGCAGCTTGGGCCACTGTGACCACAAAAAAGGCAGGGGGAGAGTGGTAAAAATGCTTGCCAGCAAAGCAGCTGCCTCTGCCTGAAGGAGCAGGATTTTGCTGGCTGTGCAGAAATCAGCTGAGGCTCATTACTGAGTAACAGGCCGTGAAAAGGACACGTCACTTCTTTTTTTTCTTAAGCAAAGGGAAATTCTTCCCTGAGATCCGGGAAGTCATACAAATCCTGATCTCTTCCTGAATAAGCAAAGGATGATCCTTCACACAGACAACGGGCAAAGGGTGCTGCACTCTCTCCTGGGGACACCTCTGCTCCAGGTGTTTCCAGATATAAATCTGCAAAAATATTCTGGTATATGGAGAAGCAGAGAGCAAAATAATCCTATGGAAACGCACATAATTGCATCTTGACTACATTTCAATGTCTAATTTTAAAAGAAAACAAAACTACAAAAACGAATGCAAGAAGTGCACAAATATGGGGAAAAATGTAACTGTTGTAATAAAATCTGATTTTATCTTTAAGCACCTAACAATAGATGTGCTGGACAAGTACAGCTGAATCCTCTACACTGCTTGAAGCACTAAGTGCCTTCTTCAGTGCTCAGGTCAGCTACAGCTTGTCAGGCACTGCCATTTATACCAGTTTTGGAAGAAGTTCTTACAGGCACCGTAGAGCTCATACCAGCCCTCCAAACAAAGAGATTAACTGATCAAAGCACCCTTAGCTAACAACAGCCTTTTCCCTGGATAGCTTATTAATCCCTGTTTGAAACAGAGAGTAAAACTACTGCACTGGAGTGAAAAACACCACAAAGGCTACAGTGGGAAAATGGAAAGGAAGTTCCAGCACACCAGGGAAAATAAAAAATGCCAGTTTATGAGTGGTTGTAGCAAAAAACTCTACAAGTCAAGAGCTTTTCCACTTTGTGGGATGAACCCCCATGTCATACTGGATGCACAGCCTCAGGAAAACTCTGCACAGTGAACTGCAATGATTGTACATTTCCAGCAAAAAATACAGTCTTGTTTAGAGCATTTACAGTTCCAACGTGACACCTCCTGCAGTCCAGCCCAAGTCCTAGTGTGCTGATACCTGTCCTCTCCAGGGGTCACACCCTCTACATTGAAACAAAATATAATTTCAAAATATGTAACTGCGTAGATGTTCCCTCAGCAAAAAATGAGATTTAACAAAACCAACTTAGTTGCTAACACAGCTTTCAATCGTTACTTGGGTGCAACAGCTCCATAATATAAAAAATAAAATCTCCACTTTTCCAAATGCCAAGACAATTTACCTTTCCACCATCCAGAACTGGGCATTAACAATGGAAATGGAAAGTCCCATGGATAGACAACTAGGTGTACAGCTGAGAAAATTCTGTTTCCTGGTGCAGGAAACTTTATTCTGAACCACAAGATAACTTGAGCAGTCTTAAAACCAACAGGCTTTAAATCTCATTGAGATTTTCATGTACTTTAGTCTTAAAACTTATTAAAACTTAAATAATTTAACAGTAATAGCTTGTATTTACATTGCTCTATCGATAGTCTCTAGAGTAAAAATAAAGTGCATATGCTGAATGTACTCCAGTAGTACACTTAGATAAGGAAAAACAGTACAGAAAAAGTTCCATTTTGTACAGATTCATATGTGGGTATAAAATACTGAATTTTTGTTTTTGTCTGTGCAAGCTGCACATCCTTCAAGTACCAACACCCACGTTCAGCTTGATGTCAGTACCAGCACTGCCTCTCATAAAATGTCACAAATAACGTCAGTCAGGTGTAATTTTCAGTGCTGAAGGCTACAACCAAATATGCAGAATAACAGCCCCATCCTCTGACTTGGTGCTACAGTAAATGAAACTTTTAAAGAAATCCAAAGAGTCTGCCCAAAGCCATATCTCCACACACAAATACAGAAGTGGCTCTAATAGACTATTTTACTTTTTATACTGAATTTCAATGCTACTGTCACCTCCACCTCTAAGAAATAAAATTGAATTCAATCCCTGTCTTCAAATTTCAGTGTGCATTAAAAGCTGATAAAATGGTTGCAACCTACCCTGATTTTTCACCTCGGCGAACTCTTTATTGTATTCCTCCAGAGTTTCCCTAAGTTTCTGGTTTTCTGTTTCAATATCGTGCATACGTTGAACCTTCAGCTGAAGCTGCTGTCCTAAATCCAAGGCTGGAACCGGATCTGAAAAAGAAACAGTAAAACAAAATGTAACAGGAACACTTCTGCGACCCAAGCAGCTCAGAACACAAGTGTCCTTTTTTCTCCAGTTTGGTGCCAGCAGGGCCCTACCTTGAGTTATTAGACCTGTACATTCCTCACATCATATATCCTGCAAACTTCAAAAAACCAGAAATATTTCATTCTATCTATGTTCCCTTTAAATTCAGAGCCAGACTGAGAGGGCTGGGGGTGTTTACCTGGAGAAGAAAAAGCTCTGGGGAGACCTTAGAGCCCCTTCCAGTGCCTAAAGGGGCTCCAAGAGAGCTGGAGAGGGACTTTGGACAAGGACCTGGAGTGACAGGACAAGGGGGAATGACTTCCCACTGCAAGAGGGCAGGGTTAGATGGGATATTGGGAAAAAATTCTTGGCTGTGAGGGCGGTGAAGTCAGCACAGGGTGCCTTGGTTGTGGCTGCCCCATCCCTGGCAGTGTCCAAGGCCAGGCTGGATGGGGCTTGGAGCAACCTGGGACAGTGCAAGGTGTCCCTTCCCATGGCAGGGGGTGGAATTGGATGAGTTTTAAGGTCCCTTCCAACCCAAACCATTCTGTGATTCCATGAAATTTGGACATGGCTTCTTCATCCTGGCACTAATCCACAGGACAGTGTTACTGGGTGCAGACAGCCACGATACAAAGAGAGTTTTAAGTGCCACATTTTTTATTGCAAAACGAGAATTTTTGGGTGAAAAGCAATCAAACTGCACAGCTCACTGACAGCTACTGTCCCTCACAGGCCTCTGCTTGTGCAGGAGTGAATTTCCAAAGCAAACTGTGCCCTCCTGCACAACAGAGCTCAAACAGGTTCTGTGACCATGAAGATCTGGGTGGTACTTTTTCTAATTGACAGATCAATAATAATCAGAAACGTTGTGTGGATGTAATTAACTCCACAAACCTTGGGTTTGGATCTCTCTTTTTCTTACACTATTAATCAATGTCCTCTCAGTATTACCTCTCTGATGTTCATCCCCTTCTGGTAAAGAGGGTTCTCAGCACACACCTGACATGTGCACGTGTGATTTATTCTGGGACTTCTTCCCAGTCAGGATAGGAAAACTCCGGAGTGTGATGGACTTATAAAAGATTATTGAATATATTTCTGCTATGGGCGCCAGCATCTCTTGTGAAATGGCTGCAAAGATTTAGTCTCCTGTTGAGGAATGCTAAACACCAAACTCAGTGGATCAACAACAGTATATATTAGGGAGTTCACTTAATTTTCAACCACCACAGTCATTAATTTTTCAGACCACCCTCAGTTCCAGTCTCTGGAAACACATAATAAGTCTATTGTACCTCTGTTAACACATTAAGCATGAGCCTGTGTGTTTTTTCAATATGCCAGCGTTGTTGCATAGTTTATAGAAGAATAGCACTGGGTTATGTTGAGCTCAGAGACATTCTAAGTAGCAGCCTGCTGCATTTTGTTACTCGGGTTCTTCAACAGCTTATGGCATTACCCTGTTCATAATACAAAATCTAGGTTGCTTGTCATCTGTTCTCTCTACATACATAGTTTATGACTACATAGCTTTTTCATTTATGCTTTTTAGGCCAAATACTTTTCGTTATTATTATCTGTATTAAAATATTTATAATAAATCAAACTTAAAATGTTATTGTGGCAGAGACAGTGGGGGTACAGGTAAGGAATTAAATAGAGAGCTGCAGTGGCAGCAGTAGCACGAGCTGAAGGCTCTGCAGTATTTATGTATGGTCCAATTACGGTGTGGGCTGTCACAACATCCCCCTGCTCCCAGGGAGGTCCGCGACCTTCCTCCGCAAGGAGCGTTTTGTCACACTCCTGCAGCTCAGCATTCCCCCAAAGAGCCAGCCCGGGACATTCATCTGCTGAGCACAAAGAAAGGCTGGATTGTCTCGCTCTGGCCACGTCTTAAATTGTTACAGGAACCTCGAATCCTATCGGGCTCGGGGATCTTAAGCTTCAGCTACGGGTATTTCTATGAAATAAAGTGCCATGATGAAAGAAACTGAACTTGGCAAAATTGTGGGTGCACTTTTCCCCACCCTCATTTTAACAAGCCCGTTGTAAAAAGCCGGGACACGCACAAGAGGTATTTTGCTCCTAATATACAGGGCTTTTTATATTGAAATCAGTAAAGAATTATAAGACAAAAATAACATGGGCATTATAAGGTGAATAATGACTAAACCTTTAGTCAAATTTGCAATCCCTGAGAAGCTTTATGTACAAAATGAAAATGCTTGCAATCTCATAATTATTCATCAGGACATGTATATTTAATTTAGCTCTATTAAAGGTTAATGTTCAAGTAGCAAAACAGTGGCAGAACAAACAAAATGTAAAAAAAGTCTCCGTGCATTAAACTTCCAACTTCACTAGAGCTTATTTGAAGGACTAATGGCCTGCAGCCACTAAATGCTGCCGGAGGACATGTAAAAAAACCCACGGGTGAGGCACCTCTTAGACTTAATTTTTATAAACTGCATTAAAGAAAACTAATCATTGTATGATAATAAAATGACCAACCAAGACATTCTGGGCAGAGAAAAATCATTTCTCATGGCAAGCTCCAACATGCTTTTTTAGCTTGAAAAACCTAAACCCCTGTTATTTCTGGAATATTTATAAACACCAATTAACCTGAAACAAGTATAACCTTACAGTCACAATCGTTTTTTTCTTACCTGAGTGGCGTGGATTAATAAAATAAATAAAATAACTCTCCTTTTCCCAACACATGCATGCATGGAAAAGCATACCTTTTTGTATTAACCAGGTTTGCAAAGTATGTTTCATGTCATTTAACAGGAGGTCACTGAATTTTTAAACAAGCAATGGACCAAAACTTTCAATTCATTACACAAACAGGCATACACGGCTCAAAAAAAATCAAGTGGCCCTGGTTTACAGAGAGAGGCAGCGAAGGAAATGCCCTTTCTGTGGTCTGTAAGAGAGAAAAATCTCCTCGTCAAACACTGAAATGTGGAAAATTTGTCACACATTATTCCCTTGCTTTGAACTTTCTCTTGTGAAATTTCAGAATCCCTGCTAGGCACAGGATAAATAAAAAAATGAGAAAATTAGTAAAAGAGATTTGATGATCTAGAACTTGAAGAAGCATTTTGCAAGATCATTACTGCCCAAGAGTAGATTGAGATGTCTATTTTTACACTAAATTTAGTGCATTTTTTTCTCTCACTTCCTATTCTGCTCATTTTTCCTAATCCACTTGTTGCATGCTGTACCCACAGAGAAGCCCCCTGCATTCTGCATTTGCAGGCAGCCCAGCACATCTGGATCCGAACCCTGGCAAGGTTTCCTCCAAGCTACCACAGCAGAAACAGAAACCGCCGTATTTCCAACCCGGGACCTGCAGAGCCCGTTCCTGCCTCTGCTTCCCCAGGGACTGCCGAGCTCTGGGCACATCCCCTGCTCACTGCTGGGACACACAGCAAGGAGCTTCTGTCCCCACAAAGGAGGAGGGTGGACACGTCTCAGTGGATGCAGACATGAGAACAATTAATTTTACAAATGCAAAGTGATTTTTACAGCAATTAATACTTCACATCAAACGAGCCGGTGTGACGCAGCCGCAGCAACACCTCTCAGGCTGTTCTCACACCACACATATGCCCTGACCATGGATCTTTTTTCAACAGCAGGACGAGAGAACCTTTTTTTTTTTTTGCTGGTGCTGTTTACGCATGTAAACTACTGACTTCACAAACAATTTTAAAAGAAACACTAATATTGATTTTGCCCGAGCTATGCATCACAGGAGGCAGCCCCTCACCACCCTGGGTGCAGTTTTGAGTATCACAATGTAAGACAGATATAAAGCTGTTAGACAGTGTCCAAAGGAGGGACACGCAGATGGTGAAGGGTCAGGAGGGGCCGTACAAGGAGTGGCTGAGGGCACTTGGTTTGTTCAGCTGGAGGAGACTGAGGGGAGACTCACTGGAGTCTGCAGCTCTGATCTCTGCCCTCTGTGACCAGGGACAGGACCGGAGGGAATGGCTGGAGCTGTGTCAGGGAAGGTCTCGGTTTTTTATCAGGAAAAGGTTCTTCCCCCAAAGGATGGTGGGGCACTGCCCAGGCTCCCCAGGGAATGGGCACGGCCCCGAGGTGCCAGAGCTCCAGGAGCATTTGGACAACGCTCTCAGGCACAGGCTGCAATTATTGGGGCTGTGCTGTGCGGGGAGCTGGACTGATGATCCTTGTGGGCCCCTTCCAGCTCAGGATATCCTATGACTCTACAATCCAACCCCCACCCCACATCGCTCAGCCCAAACCCATCCTCAATCCCCAAAATACAACAGGGCCATCGATGACTGTCTGTACTTCCCAAGTACGTTTTGGTGATGAACCCCCATTCCTCCCTCATCCTGGAAGAAGGCACAGCTCTCAGTGTCAATGATCCCATCCCGGTGTTTACACCGCGGGCGCTGTCGCAGGGTTGCCCTCCCCGGTCATTACGGCCGCGGCTGCCCCCGCGCCCCTCGCCCGGGGACATCCCACTCCCGCCCGCCTTCCTTTTCGCCAGGGCACTCTGGGCTAATGTAATCATACGATTACATAATTAACCCAGCTGTCTCATTAAGAAAATCAACTGGAATTCAGGGCATAATTAGTCATACAGCAATTAGCATGCTGATGAGCAACTGATGAAAAGCTGTCTCGATATAGAGTATGCTGGGACCACCCTCGTTATTTAAGGAGAGGGGGGAAAAGCCCACCTCGGCTCATGGAAAAGGAGCTCCTGCGGGACAGGGAATGTTTAAAGTTCATGCTTAACCCTTCCTTCGGCCGTGGCTGTTGCTGCCGTGAGGGGGGAGGACCCCCGACAACACTGAGGGGCTGATGGCGGAGTTTGCCAAACGGAGTGGAAAAACGGTGTCACTGTTTAAATGTACAATTTACAGCGCGCGGGGCCAAATTACCCTCTCTCCCCATATATATTTATATAAATACATATATTTAACCCCAGGCCCGCGGAGCGCTGCTCGGCGGGAGCAGGCCCGAGGAACGGGCTCTGACAGCCCCGCCGGGAACCAACACCGGGACTCCTGGAGGTGCTACCCGGACCCCCGGAGTGACCGCCCGGACCCCCGGGGGGACCCCCGGAGGAACCTCCGGGACCCCCGGCCGGGCCCGGCCCGGAGCGCGGCGGGGAGAGCGGCAAAGCCCGGCCTGGATCGCAGCGCGGGCGGATCGGGCGGCGGCGGAGCCGGGGCGCTCCTCGCACGCTGTAAAATCACCACAACCGGGGGTCTTTCCGCGCGGTGAGACCCCCCACAGATGGGCAAGGGGCTGCACGAGAGCCCAGCAACCCGCTCTGCCCTGCCCGAGGTTTGCTCTCTGCTTTTTCACAAAATGCATTCGTAGAAATTACAGAATCCTACAATGGTTTGGGCTGAAAGGGATCTTAAAGCTCATCTCGTTCCATCCCACTGCCATGGGCACGGACACCTTCCACTAGCCCAGGTTGCTCCAAGCCCCGTCCAGCCTGACCTGGGACACTTCCAGGGATCCAGGGACAGCCACGGCTTCTCTGGGTACCCTGTGGCAGAGCCTCCCCATCCTCACAGGGAACAATTCCTTCCTAATAACTAAATTAAACCTCCTCTCTTTTACTTCGAATCTATTCCTTTGGTATCGTAACATGGAGCTCCTGAAGAGCCTCTTCCAAAACAAAGGACTTGCCATGTAATAACCCCCCCTCCTCCTGCTTCATTTACAGGCCTGTAATACTGGAAACGATAAGAAAGCAAGTTATGAAACAGTGCCAGAACTACAGGGGCAATTAATAATTTATATCACTGGAAATGTGTTTCCTAAGGTTGGGATCTAAAAATAATTCATGGAAGGCAACGCGTCTCTTTCAACGCGACTGAATTTCTGTTGCCCAAACCCCGCTGTAAGCAAAGCTCTCGGTGATCACTCACAGAAACGCCCACACACTAAACGATAAGGGAGGGCAAAAAATAATAATCCTCCTTAAACACAACTTTATTAACATGATTTAACTTTTTCAAAGAGCCAGGAGATCAGCCCTGCTGTCACAATACTTTGGTCACGAAGTAAAGGAAGTTTTTTTCCCCCTTCCTAAATGCAACATTGCTCTTTGCAGGGAGTGTTCCTGCCAGAGAATGACCCCTGGATTACAGACACGGAAAGCTCCACGAGCTTCTGATGCAGTAACTGCTTTCGTGGGAGACTGCATGTCTGAAAATAACATGAAAACGTGTTTTAGAAAAAATAATAATTACATTGTAGCTTTTGAATATTCAAACACCTCACAGCATACTTAATTAATTCATTAATTATTCCCCAGAAATTTCAGGGGTAAATTGAAATAGCCTAGAGAGACTGAGACAAAGATTTCATGGAATAAATGATAGCTTTGCTCCCGTTCCCCTATGACTCTGGTAGCCCAGGGACAGAAGAGTTATAGCCGTAATTCCATTTGAAACAAAGCTCATCATCTCTCCAACTCCTCACTTCATAAAAACCATGAAAAGGTTCTTCCTTCAATCAAGAATTATACATATTTTCTTACTCCCCCATCCCAGAGGACTGGGATCTGTGTCTTGCTTTTAATTTTTTCCACTTTTTAACAGCATTCTCCTCACCCTCCGGCTGTCAGAGTGTTCTGTGCAGGCTATACCGGGGAATTCAAAGTGCCCACAAGAGGGTGAGGGAATCTCATTTTCCTTACCAGAAAAAAAAAAAAAAAAAAGCTGAATCCCAAATTCTGCTGACCTCTGGAAGCAGCAAAGCCAGACTGGTGGGACCCCCCTGCGTGGGGATGGGGGAGTGGCAGCAGACCGGCGCCTTTCCTCCCCATTAATCACGGCACAAGTCCTCCAAAGCTTGCAGGGTTAAATGAAACAGCACGGGATGGTACACAGGCAATGTGACCACAATCATACAGATCCCTCCCAGAGTGTGGTCCCTACATCTTGTGGGCTATTATTTAAAAACATCCTTTATTTATCTCCCAGCTTGGGAATGGTTACTGCCAGAAAGATGCCCCAGATTGAGATCCATCACTATCCTAGTATCAAAAAAATCACATAAGGCAGAGTAAATGATCGACTCCTTCACAAACGGCACTGCAGTTCCCTCTATTTTCAAAGGAGTAATCAAAGTAAATCCTCAGCAAAGTTTTTAATATTAAACGTGGGGTGTGCATATTAGATAGGACAGTATTTGATGGCGCTATGTCAGCTGAAAAAGAACCTAATGAGTTACAAGAGAAGCCACTGCAACTGAAAAGGCTCCAATTTGATTGTTAATGTTCTAGTAATGGCCCACGACACTGGAATTTCTGCTTACACAGCGAGCTCAGTGCGAAGGACACTTACAGAAAAAACACTTGTACTCCAAGTTTCATTTCTCCCACTTTGAGATTATAAAAGAAAAAAGAGCCTTCCACTATGTTTGAAAGCATTTCTGCCACATTCATCCCTTCTTTCTCCTAAAAGCTTCTGAACAGACTTAGCACTAAACCCTCTGAAAGCTGGGGTTTATTCTAATTCCAGTTCACATTCCTGCAACTGAGAAAGTCCAATATTCCCCCTCCCCACCACGCTCTGCCTTTTGCTCCCATCACCGGCCTTGGGGCTGCTCTAGCTCCACTCCCTGCAGCAACAGCTTCCGGAGGGCTGCGGTGACACCCTGCAGGTGAACACAACCCCTTCCCGCAGGGATATCTGCTGGGATATCTCCTTCTACTGCACATTCTTCCTGCTCCTATTCACTGCATCCTTCCCCTTATCTGCACCTCTCCTCTTCCTTCCGTGCCTCCAGCCTACCAAGTAAAATAGGGCTTGACAACCACACAATAAATTTTTTAAAGTGTATGCTTTAGGGATATTTCTTCCTCTGAATATTTATTCCGGCTTTTACAAAGGAATTTAGCCAATTATTAATTCAACGAGAAAAACTAGAGAAAAAGTATGTGATCAGACAAGCCCAACTTCAAGCCACGTATTCAGGTAACAGAACTATTTTCAGTTATTTTGACATGGGTTTCAAAACAGAAGGATAAAGTGAACGAGTTCTAAAGATGGGAACTAGCCAGGACTTTGTGCTCCATCTGAAAATAGCTGTGTAACACTAACAGTGCTGCCCTACCAGCGTGCACTCACCCAGCACACATCCCAAACTGCACGTTGTGCTGCGGCTCGGAATTCCAGCCCCACGGGGAAGGAGGCTGAAGTGATTGTGAGCTACTTGTACATTCCTCAGCACTGGACTACCAAGGCTGGAGCAGCATCCAGGATATTCTGGAAAATGAAACGGTGGCAGCTCTGCCCCTCTGAGGACTCTGCTCAAATCTCCCGTCTGCAGTCGGGACCTTAAACTGTCCCTCTCACCCCCACTGGGGCACTCCTTGCAGATTTGCAGAACAGTTTGGGGAGAATCACTGAATTTCTACAGTCTGTAATTTTTTACAGTACCGACTTTGTTTCCAGAATTTCCTGTTTGTGCAACTCCTCTTTTTACCTGTTCTAAACACGCAGGTGAAGCATCAAGGATTTTGGCTTCAGATGGGATCCACTCACCAGCTAAATCACTGCCTGCAGCCACAGGGGTTTATGGCTTTTCACTCTTTCAAGTATTAACTATGCTCAATTTTCTGCTTAATTTTATCAGATTTTCAAGTGTGTTTAGAAAGACACCTGACTGCTGTGTTTGAGGAGTGTCTGTGCCACTTCTGTGTCCGTGAGCAAGTTCATTTTGCATCCTTTCCCTCTGAGAGTACTCACTGTAATATTGTTTTGCTTTCCCTCTAAGGCTGAGAAAAGGCACGTTATGAATATTCATTTCCCTTGTACAGTCTGGGGCGGCAAAAACATAAACTTGTTCATTTTATGGGTCTGTCCTCTGTTTTATTCCAATATATTTTATTGGGAAAGGGGTGACAGTTTTGACATGTATTATTAACAAATGAGGAACTGCCTAAAATTTTTCACACTGCAATGATAGCAAACATTTCTCAAGAACGGTCTGTGCTCATCAGCCTTGATGTACCACAAACTCAGGGTTTACTATGACCTGATCTTGCTCTTTAGACAGTTTTGCCAACCAATTAACCATTATCTCAGACAAGAGCACTCTAAGTAATTAACTTTTTCAAACTCTTTTTAGTGTTCTACTTTGGGATGTGCTTAAGCACAGTCCCTCGGAGTGGACCTCTTTTCCTTCACCTCTCTTTATTTTCCCCTAAATTTACATTCATCCAGGTCTCCCTACAGGCAGAAAAGCCTGGGGGTGCCTAGGTTGAAATTTAAGCACATCATGAGTCATCTGGGTCTGTAAAAATGTGTATTATATACAGACTTTCCTACCAGGGCTGGCATTAACCTTTCTGCTTAACATTACACTTCCCCAAAAAATCCAAACACATCATAGGACGTACATAAACACAACAACTTCATACACATTTATCACCTCCAACATAAGCAGCAGATAATTTTTCTGGGGAAAAAAAAACTCCAACCAAACCCAAAATCAAACCGGTTTTTCTCTTCTATCACCTTTAACCTCAGGACATTGATCAAATACACTTTAAATGGAATTTTCTCTTAGCCCAAGCAGAAGTGAAAGTCTGGAAGGGGCCGTGAGTTGTAAATAATCAAAAGGCAATGGCTGATACCTGCAAGCACTGCAAATAATTTTCATTTCTGCCTCTAGAAGTAATTCCCACACACTTATTTAGTGCTTTACTGATCATTTATTTGGAAAGTACTTTGTGTTTGTTCAGCTAAAGCATTCCTTGAAAAAAGAACGTCCTATACAGGGCAGTTGGAATGTGCAAGGCTGAACAGGGGTTGGATGTAAACTAAAATACTACATGTAGTGATACGTGTGTGGAAAACTCCTTTGGAATGAGCCTGCTTCTCCTTCAAACCCCTTTGTGAGACACAGCCCCCATGGCTGGGTGTGCAATTTATGATGGCAAGGAGTAAGGGAAAGATAAAATTTCCACTTCAGCCATCTTTCACTGTTATTGCTTTTGATTGTTTTGACAGGGCACATTAAAAAAAAAATCTTATTTTTAGTTTCTCTGTTTGTTACACTTCCCTTCGATAGCAGGTCCTCTGAGTTAAAAACCACATCACACACATTATATAGCACCAAATCTGATCACAGCAGAGGCCCGGGAAGAGTCTCCAATAAAACCACACACACATCCCCTTTTACACCCCAAGAGCCGTTTCCTGATGAGAAAATGCCCATTAAGGAGAAACAAAACCCATTTCTGGCTCAGCCCTAGAAGGTGGCACAGCCCCTCCAAACCAAGAGCAAACAGTTACCCTTCCCTCACTCTCAAATGTGTATATGCTGAAAAAACTCCGTGTTTTTTTTCCTGTTCTATGGACTGAACCCAACTGGGTTTAATTGTGCCACATCCAGAGAGCAGAGTTTGTGTTTAAAGGCAGAATTGTTTCTTCTTTGCCTACACAGGAGCAATACTGAGACAAAACACTGAGCAAATCCACCGTGGCACTGGGCTGTAACTGCAGTGATTCACCCAGCAGAAAGAAAACCCTATTTAACCACTTTATCCAGACACTGACACCTGGCATTCGCTCGGTCCCACGTTTTAACTTTTACTTGAAAATTACAGTGAAGTTTTGTTTTAAAAAAATAAAGTAGTTAACACCATTCCTTTTTGAAATAAAAATATTTAGCATTTTTAATGCTTACTATTTTTCTTTTAAAGATTTAGGAAAAAAAAAAGAAAAAAATAATAATAATTAAAAAAAAGAATATACTGTTTCTGCAAGGCAACACCGCTCCTCCGAACCCACAAGGCTCCAATTTCACTTTAAGTGCTTGCAAGATTAAGATCCTAAAAGCCAAGGGTGCTAACATAACACACTTATTTTATACAACTGAAGACAAAGGAATCCTGAACAGATGGAAGAAGGCTTCCTCAAAACACAGACCCAACCTCCCTTTACTTCAAAATAAATATATTCACATTATTTTTAAAGGTAAGTTGTGACAACCTTGTTGATTAGTGCAATTCATGTGGCAGCATTCGCTTTTCCCTAGCTCTGTACTGCATACTGAAAATAAGGCAATTAAATGAGAAAATTAATTCCATTAATTAAAAATGTTCAGTCTCAAGCAAGACAGAACGAAATTAAAAATGCTCAGTCTCAAGCAAGACAGAATGATCTGAGTGAGAATTACAGCTGTATAAATGTACATAAACCAAAATATTTTCCTTGACATGTACTTTCCTTTAGGAAGGATAAATTTTGCAGCACAAAGCAATGATAATGCTACTTTAACAGCATCATAAAGCTGGAGAGAGATATATAAAAGGTCTGTTTTATCTTTTAAAGAGAAAGCCCCTGATGTACATAGGAAAATTTACAAGTAAAATACCACCCTTCCCACAAATTCCTTACTGGTGAGCCTGACTGAAAACTCTGGTCAAGTCAGGAAAGAAAACCATTAAACTTTGCTGAATCCATAAAGCACTGTAGCTGGAGTTTCAATACAGATCATTTTATAGTAAAATTAAAATAGAAGCCCTTTTTAATTATATAAAGTGCGCACATTATTACCGAGGAGAGAAATACACGCTTTCCTCAAGAACCATAAAATTGGCTGCTGGGAATTAGACTTCAGCTGCAATTATTATATGGTCCTATAAAGGATATTGAAAGTCTGATAAAATTGCACCCTTGTCATGTAACAGCGATGCTTAATGCTAAATAACCACTCTGCAGCATTCCAGTCATAGCTTCCCCCAAGCATCAGCGCTCCCTTCTCACACCAAAAAGAAAACACAGCAGGATTGGGGAGCTAAAAGTGTACCTAAATATTTGAAATACCAAATGAACAGGTCAAAAGATATGTAAAGCCACACGGAGGCAAAGCAACACATATGATAAATGAATACTGATGGCTGTTTATAAAGGAAAGCTCTCCATGGATACCCACCCAACCCTTCATGGATACTGCCCAGCCATGGATACTGCCCAGCGTAGCAGACTACACAGGATGAGAGGGAAATAAAAAAGAGCAACACAATGAAGCAGAGTGACAAAGACCAGTCCCATACATTCCTCATGGCTGCTTTCCTTCTCCTTGCAGCGTGTGTTGTAAACTGTGAGTATTTGTTACGCCTGCACACAGCTACAGGAGACTGGCTGAACTTCTCCTGGAGAACATGGAAATTGCTTTTACCTCAGACCTCCACGTAAGAGCATGGGCCTAAAGCCTGGAGACATCTCTCATCCCACAGGCTCCATCGCACTCCCAACTCAGCCAGGCTGAAGTTTTTGTGTGTATTAAGAATATCAGAGAAATATTTCTGTGACAGGTGACATAAGGCACACGCAGGGGACGGCGGGGCAAGAGAGAGGCTGTGGGGTGTGGGAGCAGGGCTGTAAATTTTGCTCCTGCAAATGGAAGAAAAGAGAAAATTCTTTCTCCTACAAAGAAGTCCTGACGAAGTCCCTCACCATTTCAACAGCACAGGTGGGATGTAAATCCTACCTTCTTCTCCAGGCTTTGGTCTGATCTGCTGCTCAGATCCCAGCACCTGTGATCGTGCCAGGCTTCAGAAAGAAGCCTCTGCACAAGAGCACACGAAGGATCCCACACAGCTCTTGTTTGACACCACTTCTCAGTCGTGAAAAAAGCCAGACTGTTCCAAATCAAACCTACTCAGCTCCCAAATTATGGCAGGAAACTGCACCGCGTGTTAGTACGGAGATGGAGGGGGGGCAGTGCCTCTCCCCAGCGCTCACTGCTGGGCTCCCAGGCTGCAGATGTGTTGGGAATGTTTCCATGGAGGGGTTTCTTTCCAAGCCAGAGCTGTGGGTACCCATCCCATGCCCACACTGCTCGTGCCAGGCAAACTGCCTGTGACAGTCAGGACCCTCACCGAGTTATCTGCTCCTCTCATGGCATGGGCAGGTGGGCAAAGGGAGCTGTTCTGTGTCCAGTGGAACATTACTGAGACTCTGAGCAGGAAAAAAGTGAAGGAAAACTCACAGACCACAGCTGACTAACATAAAAACAACATTTCTGAGGCACTTGTGGC
>NW_008239778.1:2061449-2087966 GCF_000691975.1 Corvus brachyrhynchos
GCTCAACTACGAATGGGAAAGCATAAAAAATTACATGTGTTAGCTCAGACTGAGCATCTGAAAACACTGATCTTTCAACCAGTTAATCATTAAACTAAAACATTAAAAAAATTAATTTTTATTTGAAGTGTGCATTAAAAGGGCTCCTTAAAAGGTAAAAACCATTAAAGATCAGGCTTTGAGGCTATGAGGCTTCAAAAGTATTTAAAAGTATTAATTACACCTCAAAACTCCTCTTGAGGTATTTTGAATAATACATATAATGTTAATGTTTTATAAAAGTATAAAATGACACACACAAAGTCATATGCCAACAGCTCAGTCAGGCCAAGATGTGGCAGTGCAGACTTGGGCTCCTCACTCCCTCTCAGCTGTGGGTACAGTTGCAAAAAGAAAAATCTGTTCAGGCAGTTATTTATTTAGCACTGGGGAAAACAAAAAAAAAAACAACCCCCAAAATGTAAAAAGAAATGAACTTAAACCAAATGCCAAACAAAGAAAGTTTGGATGCCGAACAAAAAGGAAGTTGAAAACACATACAATAAAGGCCTTTGAATAAAATTTATTATCACACTTACAGTGCACAGAACTGAAATTTGGTAATGATTTACTTTTCAGTAAGGCTTTTTCTTTTGTTTTTTTTGGAAGGCATGGAAAGTTTTCTCTATCCTTTAAAAGTACAATTTTTGCTGTTTCTTGGTGAAGCTTCGAGATGCACCTTTTTTTGTTAAAATTGTCTGTACCCTCTAACAAACAAAATAGATCACACAGTATCATCATAATAGAAATTGATTCATACAAACATTAACATGTAAATGGAATGAGAGGTCATGAAATGCGCCACAGTTAAGGTTCTCTCCATTAGAAACAATACAGGAGTGTATCAGTTCCAGAACAAAACCACTGCTTGTATTTACCTTATTAAAGGTAGGAAAAATGCCCAGTAGCATTCACACAAACATGAACCATTAGTTTCTAAGAATAAGGGAATAATTTGCTTACCTGGAACATCAATTAATCTCTTATAAACATTCAAGAAGGCTGCCTCTGCTTCTTTGCTTCGTTTGCCCAATGCGTCAATCTAAAAGTGGAGATGAGAAAA
Organism: Corvus brachyrhynchos; assembly: GCF_000691975.1. NCBI lineage: Eukaryota > Metazoa > Chordata > Aves > Passeriformes > Corvidae > Corvus > Corvus brachyrhynchos. Next base: position 2,062,552 of record NW_008239778.1, read on the forward strand.
GAGGCTTTAAGACCTGTTCCAATACAACTCACACTCAGAGCTATAAATATAAATTAATAGATTTCATGTAAAACTAATAAGTACCTTAAAAGGGAACCCAAGTCTCCTGTGTACAGCTCCTCTAGAAGCAGTCTTAAAAGATTGTTCCTGCTACATTTGTACTGAATATAATTTAAAGTCCATTTTTCAGCACAGTAACAAGCATCAATATTTTCATGAACACTCCTGCCTGTTGTGATTCTTTACTTTAAATCTTTATAAAAAGCCTGGTATTTGTCAGGCAGACTCTTTCCTCAGCAACTGTTTTCCTTTACCACTTATTGAGATCTAACACAGCAAACGGAACCGTGGCTGCTTCTGATGTCCCACTCTGCCTTTATCGTGGTAAATAGATTTTTCTGCTATTTCTAATAAGCCTGTGAGGGGATGAAGAGATGAACTTGTTGAGCACCCTGTGATACTTTACACTAAACAACTGTGAATCTTCTACATGCAAAGAAGTTTTCTAATACAGCTCAGGCACAGTCTGCACTCCTGAGCTCCTCTGACCAGCTTCTCCTTGTGTTCTGTAACACACAATACTCATCTAAGAATGTATTTTTGTAATTTTATTATTTTCCCCTATGTCTGTATTTTCATCTAAAACTGCATTTTACAAGGACAGGGAGCTTAACGGCTCTGAGAATAAAATACTTATTCCACAGCAACTTTTTTTAGTAAACATGTATTTTCCTATTGTACTAGAAACCAGAGAATTTACTATTATTAAATATCGACAATAAACAACCAAACTGACTCAGGGCTAGATCCAGTGAATTAATACTCCAAAGCAGAGGGACAGAAAGGGAAACAGGAAAGCCTGACACAGCTCTGTGGCAGCTTACCCAAATCAGGAAGCCAAAGGCATGGAGATTATCGTTCCCATATTTTAATAAAAGGCAAGGAAGGATCTGAAGAACTGTGGATACAAAGGCCTGATATCAATTCTTCTGTGTATTTGAAAGGCAGTGAATATTATGGAACCATTTAAAGGTGCAGACGTCACCATGGCCTAAAAAAAGGAAGGCCCTGTCTGAAAAATGTCCTTGAATTCTTTCTCTACATTATTGATTCGGTAGATAAGGCAGAAACAATGGCCAGAGTTTACTGTATCTGTATTTCAGGAAAGTATCTGATATTTTATTCTGCAGGAGGGGGATTTGCAGCACTGGAAAGCGTGTGACCAAGCCAGGGCTTTGCCAGGGCTCGGGGTGCCAGGGAGAGGAAGCGCGCAGGGAGGAGGGGAGATAAAGCAGGAGCGTTCTGCGGGGTCAGCCCTGGTGCCACTTGTGTTTACTTTGTACTGAAATGCCTCTGTGAAGAGAAGGGGAAGATTTGGGAAGGCAGAGGGGGGCGATCCTACAACGTGGATGATGAAATGATGTAGGGAGTTGGTGTCGGAGCGCAGTGCGGGACAGTGCGGGGCTGGTGGGGATCAGCCTCGTGGCTGGTAAATGACTTGTAGGGATCATTAGGGGCAGGATTAAGGCCAGAAAACCAAAGGACAAGGACAATTGCAGAAATCACACAGAAGCACAATGCACAAGGTATAAGCCAAGAAAAGACTTGGAAGGGAGGAGGGGTCAAGGAGGGAAATAAGGACACGGGCAGCATCCACACAGCATTTGGCAGCAGCAGCAAGGAAATCTTGGGAGATACGGCAGGAGGCTGGGAAGAGACGAGTTCTGGCAACACAATACAAGGTTGTATTTAAAGCAATAAACCAAGCTCCTATTTCACTTACATACCCCCAGGATCTGGATTAATTTATGGAGATGGGTGGAGGTGTGGTGTAACAGAAACCCAACCTATTTGCAACTTACCAAAGAGTATTGGAAAAGTGATAAATGAGCATTAGATGTTGAAATGATGGAGGATGTGGAGAGCAGATATGAACTCTCAAGAAGAGCTGGCCATGCTGGTCTTTCAGAGTTTACCGAGAAAGACCACGGAAAGGCACTGGAATCTCCCAGGGCATCCGACGTGCCGCAGAGCAAGGGATTGATGGTTGTGAACAACCCACTTAATAATTTGAATTCAAGCACAGTCACAGATGGACTGATGCTCATTAGGGAACGAGAACAGAAGCAATTCGGAGAGAACATTTTCACACGAGGAGTACTTGAAATGAGCCTGTGGAACGAAGTGCCAAAGGCAGGGAGGCCCCGGGACGTGTAAATCCATGCTGGGGAGTGTCAGGCACTGCTCGGGGATGGGGTGAGAAGGAAGGGGCACCACCAGGGACACTTGTGCAGTTGAGCTGTTTCCTGGGTGCACAGAGACTCTCTGAAGGCCAAACCACACCATATGTTACACTTCTGGACTTCAACGTTCCCACATACAATTTTCTCTCGCTGCTGCTCGGCAGAGAGCAGCCAAATTTAAATTACTATTATTAAATACAATTAGCATTACAGCTCTGATTCTGTACTGTATTTTGAAAAATTCATTTGCCCCTTTTATGAAAAGCAAAGCATTTAAAATGCTTCCATTTCTGGGAAATAACAGGATGGATTTGTTTTCCTATTACAGTTTTTCCACATTTTAATAAAGAGCATTTGTACTTTTATTCTCTCTAAGTATTATAAAAGGTATGGTTTATTTGCTCCTTACCAATTATAGAGTGATGGAAATATAAACCAGATTTGAAACAACATCTTCCACGGAGATCAGAGACTTTCCAAAGGAAGCAGTTTGTAAATCACAGGTATTTTACACCTTTTTTTGGCCCCAAATTCAGAACCAGAATTCCAAACAATCCCACCAGGCAGAAATATGGTTTTATGTTTTAGTTGTTAAAAAAAATAAATCAACCTGTCTGGTTTAAAGTTCTACTAAAAATGAGCACTGCAAGTATTTTATATCTTAAAATAAAATTTAGAAAAAGCACTATGACAACTCTAACTGGAATAAAAAAATAATTAAGCATGCCAGCACCCAGGTGCATAAGGAAATAAGGAAATATGGGAGGAAAAAGACATCAAAAATAGCAAAATATAAATGAAGTCCAGAGAGAGAGGAAACAGAGCACTGAAATTACATGGAAACATTTGGAAGTTCACTGAAAATTTTTCAAATCAAAGTAAAATTGGTTCAGGAGCCAACAAGGCTGCGCTGCAATCAGCTCACATTAAACAGTTGAACTACATTATAAAAACTGAACATTTTTATTTGACTCTAAAAACTTCAGGGACCCTGGAAGAAGTCAACTTATAATTACACTCGCGTTGTCTTGACACGAGCTTAGCTCCAAATCTTAATTTATCTAAACCAGGCCCCATTATGTCTTCTCTGAGCAGAAAGAAACAACAGTGACCTCTGTATTCCCCACCACCCCCATAAACATATGTTCACTTTTAAGTTTTGGCATCCTATTTGTCTTGATAATACCACTGGCGCTGCAGTGAGATAACAGAACTGAGACACCAGGAATCCTCCCTGCTCAGCACAGCCTTCATCTCACTCTTCATCCCTGAAACATCGCTGGAGCTACGCAGAGGAGCCGTGGCCAGACACCGGGCTGAGACCAGTCCTCCCGGTATCCACCTTGTTTTTCCAGGTCAAGTGCTCTCCTGAGTTGTTGCTCGGGGTACCAAGGTCACCCCAAAGGCTGAATGTCTCCCCTTCCCCTCAGAATCGTTCGCCTCCAACCCGCCTGTGAAGATCTCCGTGGTCTGATCCCACTCTCCACTGCTTGTTGCCCGACATGGCTGGCTTGCTCCCCCAAAAGCGTGGACAGCCTGGCTCAGGAGCACTTTTCCCAGTCTAATACCCACTGCACCTGGCTAAAATCAAAATATCATCAATGAAATCCATGCATTTATCTCCACATTTACGTAAGCACCATAAATCTGGCACCTACGCCAAGGAACGTGCTGAACGCAGTTTTATCCGAGTGTTGCCTCTTTCAGCTATGTCCAGCCAAGTTCAGAAAGATAAAAGCAAAGCCTGTGGCTTTAGTTTGGAATCTGTCACTTTTTATGCAGTAGGAGATTTCAGCATTAATTCAAGTCTGATGTTTACTGCCCCCCAATCTCCTGAGCGCAGGTCTGCAGGGCTGGGATGCTCTGGGCTGTATGAACGTGGTATCACCTCATGGACTGCAGTCAGACTGAAGGATGCACAACTCTGTTCCTGAATTTAAAGAGGGAACAGGATGATGAAGCTCTCTGCAAGGAAGCTGGACTGCCAGATGCCAGCACATCCTGCACTGACACTGAAATTCTCTGAACTGATGGATATCAGCACATCAACACATTTCAGAGCACGAGACCAGCACAAGTGCTGCTCGTCTTGGATCCACTCGGATCATTCAGCAGAGCTGGATGATCGGGATGCTGGACTCAGCATCCCAAAGACAGCTCCTTTGTGAGGGGTTCCCAGTGCTGTGTCCGCCTGGCATTACCAAAGCATTGGTGATTTGCTCTCAGTACCAAACATGAGTGTTCACACAACTGTGCTAAATGTGAACTTTGCAGTCCCAGCCCTTCCATTTATCCTCACAGTTCTCCAATTCTCACTCTCATTAACCACCTTAACGTGTCTTTTACTGTCCTGCACGCAATCTGGAACTAATTTATCAAGTAAAAAGAAATTATTTAAAAGAGAAGTTATTTTTCTGTTCTGATTTTTAATAAATGGATGCCTTAAGGAGACACCCATCCCTCTTCCCTTACACATCTTCTGTCGTATTGTTTTGCATCACGAAGATTTTCCATTTGTCTTCAATTACTTCAAGTTACCAAAACACCAGTAAGAACTGGAAGAACCATATGAAACGAAGAGAAAAGCATGAGAACAACTCATTAAAGCACCACTCTTTTAAGCCATGCTGTATTCTTGGATAACAGCTTTCAAATCAAATGGTGGCTGTAGCAGGATTATTAATGCATCAGTCTTGCTTTGAAGCCTTTACAATACAGTTGGTTTGACTTCCCTTTCTTAATACCAAGAGATATCTACATTAGTAAATAAATTAATAAAAAATAACACTTTAATTTACAAATTAATAAAAATATATAGTTCGCCATCCCTGTTATTTTGCCACTGACAAAAGAAAAAGTAAAAAAAATCTTATTTTTAGCTTTGTTGCAATTAAAACACTTTTGAAGCAAAATTAAAAAGAAATTATTTCTGTGCAGTTGCTTAAGGCATATGGTGTGGACTTTAGCTGGGCTATAAATTCTTTAACGGAATTAAGGACTTCACAGTGGATCCAATACCAATCTGTTTGACAAAGCTGCTTGGGTTGGGACATAGGTACAGCACCAGGAAAGAGCCTGGGAAGGGCATGCCTGCCTCACCAACGTGTTGGTTTAACCTCAAGTTAAGCAGAGAGCTTTAGGAAGGACTCGAACCCCTCAACTTTTCAGTTCTGTTCCCTCCACTGCAAAACAGCTGCAACCTTGAACCCTTAAAACCTCCTCTTCCTTTCATGCCCAGATAAATCCTGATTTTCCCAGACAAACAACGCCAGCATCCCCTGAGGAATGTTCTCACAGGACAGCTTCTTGCTGCTTTTCCAATCTTTGATCTTCAGTCCCAGTAAAACAGCCCAGCCCAACAGAAATTGACAGCAGGGCCACAGCTTTGATTAAATCCTGTCTGCCACCCTGCCTTCGGATCAGTGGATGTGCTATCCCTGCTGCACCTCTCCTGGAGCCTTGGATAACCCACCTGCCTCCCTCCCCACCTCTATCTGCATTTCAGAGCAGGTTTCCTGCTCTCACCCAGCTCCCAACCCATCCATGGGGCAGGCAGAGAGCAGCCCTGCTCTCCCTCCTCCTGCCTCTGCCATAGCATGATTCAGCTCAGTGGCTCGGTGAAAAACTAAGGAAGGAGAGGAGGAATTTATTTTCCATTGTGCTGGCAAACTGAACTGACTCATCCTGTGCACTTGCTGGGCTCAGCACGAGAGAGGAGGTGGGGACCCAGGGCTGGGGCAAGGGCACCCTGCAGCATTGGTCCCTCACCTGCACGGATTGGGAACGGTATGAAACCAGAGTGACAAGGAAGGGATGGCAAAAGGAGGCTCGGAGTGCCAAATGTTACCAAAACGCCCTTTTATCGATCAATCTTTACAGTATGAAAGTGGATTAACTTTGTTAGTGTCTACATTAGTTCATATTATGCACACATATTATGGCACATTACAGCTTTACTGGAGGCTTTGGTGTTTTTCATGCTCAAGTAAAACAAACCAAAGGACTGGTCCTGGAAATAAGGACTTTGCTCATGGAACCTGATAGCTGTCCATGACAGATAAAGGATACTCCTGAACACCAAGCTAATGCCAACATTCCAGCCCCTCTGACACATTATTTAAACCCTCACAGTGTTTTCTGGTGTCACAAACCACTAACTCCAGCAAGGCTGACCCCAGGGATGCCTGGATCCATAGACAGGCATCAGGAATGCTATGGAATTAGGGTTGATTTGCAAAGTTTTACTCAAATTACTAAGTCTGCGTGCTAGTGATTAGTCAAATTGCGTCATTTAAGGGGTGTAAAAACCTTGTGTGAAACCAAACATGGAGTGCCCCAATTTGGCTGCACAATGAATAATTATTTACCCTTGTAATTCTACACTTTGCATCCCAGCCTCTCTCCTCAAGTCAGCACAGGCCAGTCATGAATTTTCTTAATGGAAATTCAAGAAGGAAAAATGGGAAAAAAAAGGTAAACCAAAGAGCTGACCTCTAAAGAGGGGACAAATCCTTTCCCCAAAATTGAAGGAACATCTTTCTAGTGAATAGATCAGCAAATCATTTTTCCTGTTACCAAACAGGGAGATGTCAGAGCTTGCCAGTTCTGATCCTTGAGGTTTGGTAAGAGCACAAGGATGGAGAACATCTCCAGCCACAGCCAGCCCAGCCATGCTTGGTGTGGGAAATGGGGCAGGGAGGAAGGGGAGACAGCCAGGGCAGAGCAGCCTGTGCTACCCCACATCACCCCCAGCTTCCCAGCAGCAGGGGCCACGTGTAAGGTGAGTGGGTGCTCTGACCTGCCTGTGCACCTCCCCTGCTGCCTCTGAGCAGTGACCTGGAACCCACAATCGCTCCTCTCCCTCATGGATGATCCAAACTTTTGTTTAGGTATTTCGAAAAAAATTAGGTCAGAGGAATGTGTGCAAGAAGGAGCTCATGAACCACCTTTGTGCAAAATCCACCTGCACGTAAATACCAAGATGCAACCTTTCCCTGGTGTTTTATACTGAGCTCACCCTCTTGCTTCTCTTTTCTGACAAAGCAAGACCAGGCACAGCTTCTGTAGAGCCTCATAGTAAATAGAGGTAATTCTGTAATAAATGCAGACATAATTCTGTAATAAATACAGAGAGAATTCTGTATTTGGAGAAACAGGGACTGGATTCTAACGACACTCGGCAGAATACCTCGCCCGGCCCAGCCCTCCCATCCCCATTCCTTCCAGCACACTTCAAGCTCTCTTTTTTTTCCCCTGAGGATGAGAAGACACTCCTGACCCTGCGAGCTGCACCAGTGCTGCCTGTCGGAATCCTGAATAAACTGAATTTCCCACCACTGTTCCCATTCCCCCTGAGCGCGTGGCAGCGGCACAGCGCGCCTCGGTACAGACAGCCCACCAGCTGCCAACAGGAATTTCAGCACTTTGTCAATTATGTAAAAATAAGAGGATTTGGGCTGATCCTCCCCAAAGTTACCCTGGTAGTCTCTGCTGTCTTGGTACAACTTGCCTGCAAGTTGGAGAGGAATCTGCAAGAGCTTTGGGGACGGTGCACAGCGCCTGTCGCTGCTCCTGGTGGGATGTGCCAGCTTTGGGACTTTGCCTGTTATCCCCATAGTTGAGAGCTGTCCCAGGAAGGAAAAAGGGATATAATAGGAGAGGCTCTGACTGTATTTGAGAGTCTCTGCAGTTCTGTCCCTCCCCTGCAGTTCAGTGTCTCCTCTTGGGGATGCTTTCGGCCCTGCAGCAGCCACCCCTCGTGCTCAGCAGGGAGAGCTCATCCGCCCGTGAGATGCTGGAGTATATTTAAATCACCTTCCTCAGGAAAGATGTTGTTTAAACTGCAATCAAGCCAGCCAAAAATAAATAAATAATCATTTACACACTTCTGTAAACAAAGAAATGAAAGTGCTGTGGAGCTGTGGTTACCCCAAGAGCAGGTCATGACCTCTCCCTGCTTTGGGGAACAGAACTGAGATGCAGAGTGGACTTTAAAAGATAATTAACTGCCAAAAATATTCACTTCTGGTGAATAAAGGGTTTTGATGGGACTTCCACTGAAAAGCAGGGAGGCTCTGGGCCCAAACATGAGCGCTGGATTTTGATGTATGCTGTTGACTTCCCCAACACAGAGCAATTTGTAATAGCTTTGACACGCTGTTGTTTTCAAAGCTCCTGCTACATCACAAGCATTTATTTCTGACCACAAAATTACATTTATTCAACAGAAAGCAGCTCAGGGTCTTTAAGAGGTTAACTTCTGGAGTGCTTGGCTGCTCTCCAGCCTCCCTATGAGCATCAGTGCTAACGCAAGGCACACAACAGCACCCAGGCTGGCCGTGATTAATAGAGTGCTGAACACGCTGCTTTCCACATACACACACTTTTCATTCCCTTGCTTCCATAGATCATGGACTTATCCTCAAAATATCTGACTGAAATTGAATTTGGCTTCTCTCTCAACCGTTCATTTCCTATGTTATGCAAGGTTATATCCTTTTCTGCATGAGCAGAACCAAACCAGCTGCAGCTTTTGAGAAGAAAACGTGTTTTCAATTATGAAGTTGGCCTGAATATTGAACCACAGTTCTACTGCTGCTCTAATTGAGCCATCATGGAGTGAATGTACAGGAAAGAAATTGTATTAATTAGGTTTGGAAATTTAACATAAGGAAATTAAAGGGGGTAAAATAAAAAAAATGTGAGTATCAGCTCAGGAACAGTCCTTCAAAATGCAGAAGGAACGTAGGTCTGAAGTGGTTTAGGCACACACATTATTAGAGTACTCCTTCAAAGACATGATTAGTAGTTCCAGCACATCAAGCTGATTTTCAGCTTCTGTTGTCTGCATATGGAAAACTATTAAATTACTCGACTGACCAAATTAATAGTTTAAAGAGCAATTCAGCTAAGTGGGGAGCCAGAGTGGTCTCATCAGAATGGCAATACCCTTAAAAGTACTTGCTCTGGGAGAAGAATATGAGAAATGGCTTTCACAGACATCAAGTCCAGCATGTTGTTTTGGAGTCTGTGCCTTAGAGGGTTCTCCAAATGAGGGATTACTGCATTACGGTTGGACAGTGCTCTTATGCCACATGAAAAGAATGCTAATGACCTCAGGAAATCCTTTCCCAGCCTTAAAATATCTGTCTGATGACTTCACAAATACGGGTTCCAACATTAGATTTCCATACCACAGCTTCAGTTCTGTGAACTAACATAGCCCAAGAACATCCCTTCTCTTTGCTGCTTCTTTTTTATCCCAGATTTCATGTACAAATAACCATCCACTGATGTACCCATGGTAAAGCACAGTGACCTACCCAAAACACAGCTTATTCGAATGGCTGCTTGCAGGAGTGCCTTGCAAATTATATATAATAATCATGTCATGATTGCATGATAAAGCTCTTTAACCTTTCCTGATTCTGTCCTGTATTTAGCCCAGCATAGGGAGAGCAAACCATTAATAAGTTGTGTCCTCAGTTTAATGGCAGGAAAAAGGAAAAGCAAGATAGAGATTTAAGATTGAAATGACAGCATTTTACACTTCTGAAATTAATAACTTTTAACTGTCTTGCTCACAATAGCCTATTTACACCACCCAGACCTTAAATCTTCCAGGGAAGGCAGAAAAGTTACCCACAGATTTCAAAAGAACAATACCATCAGCTCTGAAGCAGACACAACACTCTGTTAAATTAGAAAACTGCCTTCAAATTTCCATTAAGATCCTAAATAAGGAAAAAGTACTATAATAAAACTATTCTCCAGTGATGAATTAATAGGGGCTCGTGCTGAAGTAGGAATGCATTTGAAAATCTGTAGTATGCTAAATTCCATTTCATAGTGCTTTTACTTTAAGTCTTATCATAAAAAATCCAGTTACTTAATGCACTGAGATCTATACAAAGAAAGTTATTTCCAAGTACTAATGGAAACTGAATATTTGATAACTGGAACAGTTTTTATCTGAATGAATGAGATAAATAACTAAGGAATACAGAATGTTCTGCTTTGTCCAGTACTTTAAAATTCATATTATATAATGGGGAAATATTGGAGGGAAGTATCAATATTCCATGTTCAAACTGAAGAGAAAAATTAGCTAAAGTGACCTGTGGGTTTGTTTAAAAAAGCCAACTGGCCCCAGGTTTACCAGCAGCTCCCATAAATCGTGCTTGGGAGGGGACATAAATACCTGAGCTTAACTTCCCCTCTTTCCAAGTCACATCAGGTTCACCCAGGCACAGTTCAAGGACAGTTTAAGTCAATCTGAGCTGACACATTTGTGCTGCTCCTGCCCCCGGCTTTCTTCTCCTGGCCTCTCCTTTCAGAGCTGCTGCTCTGAACCCACCTGGTGGGAAACTAAGCCAGCAAAAAAATCCCCCAACTTTGGGCTAAATGTGGGATCACACCAGGAAAAGTGCTGAGGAAAGGCAGGGGGTGGGGAGCAGGAACACAGCAATATCCATGTAAAGCTGCTTAAATACCTGTGCTTATTAGGGAGCTGCCTCCATCCTCCGATCTGCTGGCCCTCCCTAGAGCCCACAGCCCTGTGCACAGTCAGCCCAGATGGGATTGGCAAAAGCCCACTTCCCTTCTGATGTGGAATCTAATTTATTATTCCATGCAAAAAGCACCTAATTCTGTCTAATATTAGAGTCTGAGCAAAGGATGGGGCAGCAGCAGCAGTGGGGGTGGGGACAGGAGTCGGGGGCAAAAATGTGGTGGAGACTCTCCCACAGGGAAATGGAGAAGGTGCATCAGGCAAGAAGTTTTCTCCTCACTTCTGAATGAACAGCTGGTGGTGCCCCAAAGATCCATATTCCCACCCACACTGCCTATGGAGGCTGCTCCTACAGCATTCCTGACCTCCTGCTCCAGGACACTCGCTCTCCAGCAGCAGGGGCCCTAGAAAACATTTACTCTCACCACTTCTCCACTTACCCCTCTTTTATTTACTCACTGCTGTTATCTATTTTAAAAAACCCAAAATCACAGAATCACTGAAAGGTTTGGGTTGGAAGGGACCTTAAATAGCCCATCTCATTCCAATTCCCTTGCCTCATGCACCTTCCACTAGAGCAGGTTACTCACAGCCCCATCCAGCCTGGCCTTGAACATTTCCAGGGACAAATCTGGGGCTGAAAACTGACATCTGTGTAGTAAAAGCAGGGAACCTCTTGCCCTATTCCTCCTCCCATCATCCCATCCCACAGGTACTGTGTGACCAAGAGGTCCCTCTGCCAGCTCCTCCCAGGACACTGAATATCACCTGACAGGTAATAAATTATTGCAAGGCAATCCCAGGGGGCTGCTGGGGTGGGTGTCCTGTTCCCAGAAGTGTTGCTCCCTGAGCCTCTCCAGGGACAGGAATCGAGGCATCTCCAGTGGATTTGAAATGGAGAGAAGCCTATTTGCTTAATAAAACTTGTTTTTGAGATACCCAGAGCAGTCAGCCTTAACAACAACCAGAAACCAGATCTATATCCTGAACAATCAAATATAACTCAACAGAACAGGCTCATATCTTCAGTATTTTGATTTGTCTCCAAAACAAGATACAGTAATTACATCTATAATCAAATACCATAATTCACAGTTTAATGTGGTGCATTTATGTAGTCAATCATGATTAGTTCAGGTTTTTTAGGTTTCTGAAACCCTGTCTCGATTAGGGAGACTAGAATCACCAGCTCAGAGATTCAGCAGCACAATCTTTTAATGTATTTGTGCTTCATTTACGTAATGGGATTCCCACAACAAATTTTACTTGGTGAGGTTGAATTTATACCAAAATAAACTTCACTTTTGTATCAGTGAAACAAAACTACAGAAGAGGAGCGTGTGTGAGCCATACCTAGGTAACAGGGAGCTGTCTCCACCAGGGAAGATCTAATGGGAGAATCTCCTTCTCTGTAGCCAAATTTAAATTTATGCTTCTTACTCGATCCTCAGACATTCCCTTCATTAAAGAACAGTGCTGAAAGCACGCATGCAGTTTTCAGTCAGTGCATTGCAAGCTTGAAACCGAAGTGAAAAGGTTCTAAGAGCACTGCAATGCACTCGGAGCAATTTTAAAGTGTAAATTTCCATTGGCAAACGGACTCACGCAAGTCATTCTTTGTTCTCACAAATGTCTGTTGGATATATCAAGGACAAAGTTGTCCTGTTTATTTATTTATTTCTAGCAATACTTGGGAAATGAGTTTGTAAAGCAAAAAGTACTGTGCTGCTTTCAAAGGAGGGATTATTGCCTAGTTGGGACACAGATTTAGCAGGATGTAGAAGTGATCAGGAATGCAAGCCTCACTAAGGGGAGCCGTGCACTTAAATCCCTATCCTGAAAACACGTTCCTGAACTTCCCTGCACTGACAGGAACTGCCACAATCTAAAGTCAGCGAACAACTCATGGACTGAGGAAGTGCTGGAACACAGTTCTTGAGGGGCAGAGCTCTGTAATATGCAGCAGTGTGAGCTCAAACCTCCATCCACCACCCCATGCAGGCATGGAGCTTTACAAGGACAAATGCAATTTCCAAGCTCCCTCCCTGACGCTTTCCGAGCGGCAGAACCACGGCTCCCATCTGGCCACAGTGAAAATGGAAAACTCTCTAATTGGCCCAGCTGCCTTTGCCTATAGAAACTCTTCAGAATAACAACAGTTGGCTTTTAAACTTGTGAGCACTCTGCTTGTGTGTTCTCGGTGAGTGCTGTGAAGAGAAACCCAAGTTGGAGCCAGCACCGGAGCTGTTAACGCTTTCTGCTGCCTTTCCAACAAACACCTGCCAACCCAAGGTTTTCCATCAGCCCTCTGGAATACAATGTTCCACAGCTGAAAAGCTTTGCAGGAGAATGATCTGCAGTATCCTCATGTTTTATGAGTGCATTACATTGCATTCATTAAGAGCTCAACCTGTAGGGTCAGTGAGGCCCAGCGAGCTGGATGTGCCACCTGGGTCCCTGCCACGGTGACGGGAGGCTCAGGGAGGCTCAGGGAGGCTTAGGGATGCTCAGAGCAAAGTGATGTGACCAGTTCAGATTGTCCAGCACAAACCCAGCGTATCACAGAATCACAGAATGACCTGGGTTGGAAGGGACCTTAAGGATCATCCTGTTCCACCCCACTGCCATGGGCAGGGACACTTTTCTCTATCCCAGGTTGCTCAGAGCTCCATCCAACCTGGTTTTAAACACTTCCAGAGATGAGGCAGCCACAGCTTCTCTGGACAACCTGTGCCCGGGCCTCCCCACCCTCAGAGGAAAGAATTTCTTCCCAATATCCAATCTAAACCTACCCTCTGTCAGTCTGAAGCCATTCCCCTTTGTCCTGTCACTATGTGCTCTTGTAAAAAGTCCCTCTCCATCTTCAGGCTCCCTTCAGGGGCTGACATCCCCTGCACACCAGGCTCATGTGAAGCAGCACTGAAAACACTGTAAGAAGCAAAAGAAGATCTTACCTCTCCCTGGAAACTCTTCAGTAATGGAGCTACCTGTTTGCGCAGGTCCTGGAAGACAGAAGCAGGATATTCCATCAGAAAAACTGGAAAGGACAAGTCATCACCATGCTTTTCCTAATGTTATTTTCAGTTCTCAAGTGTTACTTAAATTCTGATCGCATTTTGTGGGAGCTTTGATTAAAACAGAATTATACCTGGAGTTCACTTTGAGCAGGTCTGAATTTCCAGTTTGACATACACCTGCATCTGCTGCAAATGGTATTAATTATCCAAACTGTGGTGCTGCTGGGTAGGCACTGAATGCCTTCAGTCTCCTAATTCAGCTGAAACATTAATGAGATTAGCAGTAAATGCCTCTATCTACCTCCACAGCAGCTACACCTCTGAACTTATGCCAAGGAAATTCCCACAAATGGAAGCCAGGCTTAAAGGAAGATGACTCTGGACCATCATTTCAACTGAGAGTGTTGCCAGTTTGCAAAATCTCTGTTTTGTTTATTATTTTCCCAAGAGTGCTCTGGCTTTAGTCATCAGAGAACTGGAGCACACTGAAGATGACAAGTATTATTTGTTGGTTTCTGTGTAACTCAAAATTGCTTCTTCCGAACTACAACACACTTACTGCTACAAAATTCATTAAAATACTGCCCACAGAATCACTCTAAAGGTTTATAGCATATTTTTACTCAGCAACTGAGATAATTTAAGACAAAAAGGGATATATATTTCTTGTACGTAACATTTCCTATGGCTTCACTTCTAAGCTGGTTTGGCTCTAATTCACTTACAAATTCCGTAATTCTTATTATGTGTGTGCCTGAAGAAGAAAATCCAGTAACTCTGCAGAGAACACTGTTAGTCCAAGGCACAAGCAGCCACTTCATAGTGCACTTACACCTGGGAATAAATCTGGAGGAGTTATACACCACCAACATGATGCTGCACCACTTGGGAGGGCAGCAGTGATGCTGCTGCAGGGAAAAGGTGGATTTCCCATCCTTGGAGATTTCCAAGGCTCAGCTGACCAGAACTAGTGCTAAATGGGTGCTAAAGACCCATTTTTAGGGCCAGGTGAGATTTGGTCAGACTCTGGACAACCCCTCCAACTCTGAGTCCTACAATGCTCTGGGAACTGTGCCCACAACTGGGACAGGCACAAACTCCTTCAGTAACCATGAAATCCTCCTACCTGCACACAGGCCGAGCTACCTGAACCTCATGCAGGGAGTCACAAAGATATATTTGTTTCTCTACATAGAAAAGGATCTGTTGAAGCCTCGAGCTTTTTGGAGAAGAAGGTGACCTTAAAAAGTTGGGAAATTCTCTTTTCCAACACATTTACTTTTATATCTACAGCCATGCAACATATTGGACGTTAAACCACTCACCAAAACACTCTGGATTTAATCTGATTTTCCTGAAGGAAAAGTAGGCTTTTGAGAGAAGTGATTTTTGTCATTTAAATGACAAGTCATGCAGGGAGTTGGAGTATCAGAAGTTCTCCCACTCCCTGAGAAATGGCTTAGGCGGCCCAAGGCAAATGAAGCTATCAAAGACAAATGATCAGCCAAATTTCACTTCTGACATGGTTATTGCACTAAAATACAGCTTAATCCCCATCAAGTCAAGGATAATATTGCAGCTTGCTGAGCTCTCTCTTCGGACTGAACCAAACTGTGCTTCTCTTCTTAGGCCAACTCAAGTCACCTAAATTTTTTCTGATATATCCTGCTGCCTGTTTTGGGACAGAAAAAGGTTGGACACTGTCCTTGTGGATCACAAACATCTACAAATTACACTTCTACCAAAGCAAACTGGCAGGTTGAGCAGCTTTTCCCCACTCCCTGCCTCCTCAGGGAGACCTGAGGGCTGTGCACGTTTTAGAACATGTTTTCTTTGTAACCTGATGATGCTGACATTGAAGAAAGTAACAATAACCACTGATGGCAAAATAAATGCCCACATTTAAGGCCAAAATCTGGCAGAGGCGGTTTTAGTGCCCAGTGAAATTACAAACAGAATTAGATTTACACAATTAGATTGCCGGATACCGGCACCCTTTATAAAATCAGGAAAAATTATATCATCCAAGCAAAGCAACTTTTCTTGAAATAAAAATCTCAGCTGGTCGGAAATCACTGGGTTTAGGGCTTTTGTCCCTGATACTGCCTCTGAATTTACTGACTTGTTTGGCACCAGCCAGAAAAGTGATGTCAGAAGCGAAGGCAGAAATACAGGAGATCTAATCCCAGATCCAGAGGCAGGAGAATGTTATCCTTGCTCCTGTGCCCATGGCAAGCTCTAGCCAAGATCCTGCTATTTAACTGCCTCCTCTGGCACATTCTGAGTTCTCAAAGACAGGATTTGCAGTACTTTTTATTTCATCATATAAACTATGCCAGGCCTTCACCTTCATATTCATCTTGAATAATGAGGGATGTTGTTGTTGGCTGTTTGTAGCAGAAAAGAGGGAGAGAAGCAGGGGTGGAAAGGAATAGAAGGAGCATCCCAAAGCCATGGAAACAGTTGGTCAAGCTGTCAAAAAGGGAGAAAACCTTTCAAGTGCATTCATTTAGCAAATTCAGGATGCTGAACACTCATCCCAGCAATCAGAACGTTACCAAGCAAAATTCATGCCATAATGGGAAAACGTGCTTGATTCAGACAGCAGGTTGTGGTGGGGGTAAAAGGGGTTTTAAAATCTTTCCTGACAGAGGAGGAGGCAGCTCAGGGCGACCCAGCCCCGTTGGCAAGCAATGGGTTATCCCACTGCAATCCACCCAGGACAGCCCCAGGACACATCAGAGCACACACCTGAACAGGGTAAAATGCTTTGACCACTTGAAGTCTTCGCAATGACTTGGAATCTGTTGCAGCTGAACAACTGAGACAGAGCATCCCACTGCCATTCCCTTCCCAGAGCAAACAGCCAGGAAAGGGAACTGCAGGAATGGGATCCAGTATTTTAAACTCAGCCAAACGCTCCGTGCAGGTGAGTGGATGAATGGCACACACCACAGCAAAAGGCATAAACACCTTTTTCACAGTTTTTCTTTTCTCCCCTCCTTTCCTGGCTTGCCCTTGGAAAGAGTTTATAGGAAAGAGTTTATAGGGTACTTTTATAATTCCTTCCTCGGTGAAACAACATCAAAACTTGAGACAGCTCACAACCAAAGGGAAACAAAAATAAACAGACAGAAGTCAGGAATACATATGCCTCAAGTCACAGCTCTGCTGGGGAGATTTATTTTTGGCAGTTTGGAAAAATTTCTCATCAGACTTTGTCTCAAAATATTACACTGAACTTCAAAGGGAATTTTACCTTCTTTACACTAAATTGAACAGGAAGAAGGACGTTCAGTTCAGACCCGGGGGAATCTGCAGGGTTGGTTAGCAAGGACACCGGGTGATTTATGATCTGTTTAAAGTGTGGTGGCCTTTACTGCCTGGGCTGTGATCAAAACAGGAAAAGCATCCAGGCTCCAGCCCTCACACAGTTACCAAACCACTGCGGCCAAGCAGAACAGCTGAAAAGGGTCCATGCAACTGAACATTAAAACAAATTATAATTTATCAACATAAACGCACTGAAATATTTGAGTATAGGAATACAATCCCATTATTAGCCTATTTTTCTGTGCCATCTAAATACATGCATTCTTTCTCTCTGGATGATTTATCAGGGGTAGAGCAGTTTCTGAAAAAGGCTTTATCAGAGACAAACTCACTATCTGATGAAGAGCCCATGAATTAGGATGCTGTATCATTATCTGAATCAAATCTGATGGCTGAAAGCTAATATAGCATTGCCTCTTTACAAGAGTGAAAACAAGGAGTTTATATTTTGATCAAGTAGCTAAACAATGAAATCTGAATCCACATAATTTTTAACTCCCTTTCCATTCTCATTAAAAATAACTCCACGGCAAATAAACCAAGAATAAATCTATGTTAAAATCCTGGGCAACAAATGCACCCTTCTGACAACGAAACTACATTATTTATCCAGACCTTAATACCCTGTGTACAGTACAAAGGACATAGCAATGGTCAGGCTACCAACGCTGTATTTGTAATTTACTTGAGGTCTGAAGCTACACGAGCACCTTCTGATCTCCTCACAGGCTGCTCCACCTCATTCACCTCCCAAACGCTTATCTCTAAATGTCACAAGAGCCCTCTGACCCCAGCTTGATAAAGTGGTCCAGCAAGGCTGAGCTTGACCTACACACCTTTATCATCTACACAAGCACCGTGCTCCTGTAAAACAAAACACCCCAGAAGCCTGGGTGAACATTCCAGCGTGGGCCTCCCGTGCCACATTTCCTACCAATTGTTCCGTATTTCGTCTGCTGGAGCCACGCACGGGCTGGGGAATGTCACTGTGGCTGGCACAGGAATCCTAATGAGAAGCAGCCCACTGTTATCAGCGTGGGTGACATCACCAGTTCAGCTGTCACAAACCATTCTGGAGCAGCCTCATCACCGCGAGATGCTGCGGCTGCCCTGCTGCCTTCCCTTTCCGTGTCCCCTTCCCTGTTTGCCCACATGGAATCAGACACTGGCACGGGCCCGGCACTCCGAATTGGCAGGGGCTGGACAGCCTGACCCCAGATTCTTTCTTGTAAGAACTTAGAAAGAAAAAGAAAAAACACAACACAGAACAACCCCCAGGATGTACTACTGGTTGTGCAGGAGGCTGTTTGTAATTCCATCAACACCTAACACTTCCCATCCCTGGACGTGTTCAAGGCCAGGTTGGAAGGGGCTTGGAGCCACCTGGGTTAGTAGAAGGTGTCCCTGCCCATGGCAAAGGGTGGAATGAGATGAGATTTAAGATCCCTTCCAAGCCAAATCATTCCATGACTCCCATGATAATAAATAGCACAGCTGAAGGGGAGCTCTCCTGTCAAAACCTGTGAGCCAGGTTTATGTCCCTGTCCCTGGAGGCAGCGTGCTGGGAGGGTGGATATCTGTTCCTAGGGATTGAGAGGATGTTTATCCATGTGCCCTCACAGCCAGGGCTCTGTACACTCCATCCACCCCGCTATTATCTCCAGAATGCTGCTGAGCTTCCCATAAATACAGCTGAAAGGGGGAGAGGTGAGAGGCAGCCAAGCATGAAGGATTTGGGAAGAACGCTGGCATCAACTTCTGAGGTGTGTTTGATTATTGTGTACTTCAAGGACACAACTTGTCACTATGAAACACACAAATCAGCAAGTTAACTATAATTAGGAGTAAGCAGTTCTGCTGGTTAATTAGAGAGAGGCAGCAAGCACAGATGCTTCGCCCTGCTGTGGGGAAATGGGTGAAGGGGTTGGGATCACTCAGACACTCACCTACCAGTGCACAAGTTTTAAACATTATTTCTTTGCATTATGAAAAAAATCCAAAATATTACAATTTTTTTTTCCACCAGAAATCCTGGGCACATGTGATTGGGGGTGTACTAAAGGAAACATTTAAGTCTTTATGTTTAATTAGTTCCAGCAAGTTCCACTTTGCTTTAATCTAAAAGAGATGAAACTGAAACCCCAGATAGTTGTTCACACAGGTATTATACAGTAGCTCAGATGACTTACTTAATTCTTAAAATATAAGGCAAAGTAAATCATATGAGTAAACAATTTATTGCTCAATTTACACTTTGATTTAATGAGATATAAAACCTCTTATTGCTTAAGGCTGCTGAAGTATTTACTCAAAATCCGATCATTAAAGAATGAATCACTGTCTTATCAATCTTCTATGATATTTTTAGTTATTTCAGTACACTAACATGCCAGTGTTTTCTCTGTACAAAAAAAACCTTTTTAAGTTACATTTATAGATACGTTTCAACCTAGCACAATGATAAATAAAAAATCTTGATTTACAGTAGCAAAACGTACACCACAGTACTTTCGGAAATATTTCAAGCTCACAGATCTTGTGCAAATTCCATTAGCTTTAATTATTTATTAGCAGTAGATTTAGATTACTGTTCTTGACCTATTTTTCAGTGTATGGACCCACCCAGCAAGAAGTGAAAAAATATTCCATTGGTGAAGGGCTGAATTAGTGAGCGCAGACTTCAGCTTCGAGTGGAACACTGAGCAAAACCCTGGGCACTGTAATTCAGGGGGAGAGAGGTTACAAAGCAGGGCCTGCAGAGTAACCACTGAGACAGGTTCCTTGAAAAGAGGCGGAATTTTTGCTGTTTGACCACTTCAGACAGTTTTGCAAGATTGCAGCCACATGACAATCCCAAAGGAAGTGACAGCAGATGCACAGAGAACTTTCAAGAGTTTCTTTGTGGAAATCCCCTGGTTTCTACCAAACTCCAAGGACCACATGGGTCCTACTCAGCCATGGGGAAACGGGTCAAGAGGGAGAATTTTGGGGCTGGTCCTGTGACCCCTTCCAGTGGCAAGGTGCAAACTGGGCTCTTCCCAAGCTGGGGAAAACGGAGCATCTGGGAAGGAGCTTCCTCGCCACGCTGGGACTTTGCTTTCAATGGAATTTCCCCGAGTCTTAACGGAATCCTCTTATGGTTTCTTCCAAGTTCAAATAAACAAAAAGCTCACAGGTTTACTCTGGGCCTGTGCAGCCACGTCCAAACAGCCTGGGGACCTTCACAACTGTTTAAAAAGCCACCCTGCCAGAGAGGAACTGTTGCACCCATATGTATGTATGGAAGTGTGTGTATATATACACATGTACACTATGCAGAATACAAAAAGCTTTTTTTTACCTAACTTTACAAATTAATGTGGTGAACGAAGCTTTTTAGCATCATGTGACAACCCTGATGTCATTTATAAACCAGTGAGTTAACAGTGGCTAGGAAAGACATTGAACAGGAACTACTCAGAACTTAAAAAGTAGAGTTGCTAGGAAACAAAAAATTTAGTTCAAACAAAAACGGTTCAGGTGGAGCTTTGGAAGGAGCTAATTGTAATGAAATGACACTAAAATTCCAGTCAGGAAAAAAAGGAAAGGCTGACTTGTGTAGGAGTTCACCAACACATACAGAAAATCAAGCACCACTTTTAACAAACATATTAATTTAAAAGGCTTCACGCTGGGTAATGGCTCCATGGAGATTCTCCCTCCTGCTCTCTTGTTAAACCCTGTGGTCCCTGCTGAAGGCTTGAGGTGACATCAAACATGCCATGACAGACCCTTGTCACGGAAAAAAACACATCTGCATCATCCCAGGCCACCAGAACTCCTTATTTACGTAATGAAAACACATCTGATACACTGAATAAGTATTTCAGAACCTCTGAAGTGCACTCTTCTTGCCAGCAGGACAGCCACGTGTCAGTGAAATCCAGGAATTGCCATTCCTAGCTTAGGCCAGTATCCCTACACAGAGCAAAGATAATTAGAGCTTTGTTAAGTACCTGCAGATGTTATTAGATGAGTCCATCTGTCCAAAACCATGGGAAGCAAACTGACTGCTTAGTTGTGCATCCCAATATACTTTTACATCCCAAAAAACAGCCTCACCTACATCTGTCAAACTTTAACCAGAACTGCTCTGTCCCTCCATAAATTCCATGTCGTTCCACAAGTTCTCTGCCCCTGTGATTTGAGTTTTCCGGTGAAAAAGATCCTGAACACTCCTCCCAAATCACATCCTGCAGGATTTCGTCCTCCATCCACTGCATTTCCCACGCTGAAAGTCCATAAAGTGCTCCTAACGCTCCCCTGGTTATCCAGAATTACAGCCTGCAGATCAGAGGTTTCTCTTCAGTGTAAAATGGGGAACTTCTGAAAGAAAGTAATTATGATGAGCCCTAAAAAATTAACGTGTCTAATGAGAGGCTAATGACAGGGGGCATGACTCTGCAGAAGAGGCACCTAAGCGCTGTGGTCCAATTAACAACACCAGTTCAAACACAGCCTAATGCTTCATATGGTGGATTTAGAAAGAAGAATATTTCATGTGAAACCATAATTGCAGCTGTAATTTTCCATACTCCCTCCACACAAGCAGTGCTGGAATCAGAGTGCACCCTGCTTCAGCCTTCTGGGATGATGGGACCATGAGCTGGAGCTGTCTGGCTGCAGCACTGGGCTCGTGGGACTGGGATTTCTCCTCAGTCTCAAAGAAAAGATGGGTAGAACCATTCAGAAATCATAAATTCCAGTGTACTGCTTCATTTACGAAAAGTGAGATTACTAAAAAGCATTCATGTTGTAAAACCTGTTACTGGTTTCCAGAATACAAGTATCTTGCTTTGAAGTCAAGTTACGTTTCCAAGAAGAATAATTCTGTGTTAAATGTAATAACGAGGAGCCGGGCTTCATCCTCACGGATCCTTACAGGCCATCTGCAAACTGGGCAGGAGGCACTGCTGGGACATCAGGTATTGCAAAATTGCTTTCCTTACTTATCTTTTACACACAGATTACAAATACAGCTGTGAGCAGCCCATGCATTAATCACGCTCTGACATACCTGCATGTAAGAACACAGGTGTATTTACTGATTTCTATCACTACAGTCAGCCTTTTGCTTTGATTTCAATGCAAGAACATCCAATACTACGCAATCCTCTAATAATCTTTTTTTAAGATTTTCTTCTTAATCTTGATCCTGACCATCCAGTCTTATTCAAAATCTAGTTGCTCCTACAGGAAACAAGTTGTTTCATGAGGACTTGAGTAAAAAGCCTGCTGTCCTGCAAATACATGTCCTATATTTGCTGAAGCTCTCATGACCATCATCTTTGCTGTCTTTATGTCCTTTGTGACTTCTTCCGTGCAGGGAGTCACTGGCTGTGGGTTCAGGCATCGCCCTTTGGATGCAGCTGACGTGATAACTTCAGATTCCAGCAAAGATGAGAAATTCAAAGGAAAAAAAAATAAACTGACAACCTCAAAAACATCAGGATACAGACCCAGAGGTTTTACTACATCTAATTTAGCATACCTGGTAAAAACACCTCAAAATTAATCTAACTGTCATCCTGCTGACCTAAATAAAAAAAACACACAGCACAGAGCTTTTCATGTTGCTTCAGTGAGTGAAGCAATTCGGAGAAAACAAAACTTTTGCTGCCTTTACGCTTCCTGGCAAAATTCCTACGGAAACAGGCTCAGGCCCATAATGCACATGCTTTGGGAGCACACAGTAGATAGAAATGAATCATCCAGATGAAAGAAAGCAAGAGCTCACTACAGACTTATTCAATACATTTACTGTTTGTTAGCTGAACTTCAGAAATAAAAAACCCACATGAAGCGCTTTCGAGCAGCAGCATCCCCTCACAACTGTAATATATAGTCTCAGCTGGGATTAATTCCCAAATTCATGTGTTGAACTGTGAACTGTTCCAGTGTTTGGAGGGGGTGGGGAGAGAAAAGAGATAAAAAGACCAGGAAAAGGAACCCAGAGGATGGATGATTAGGAAGGGAGACACGGGAGCCGGAGCGAGCGGTTCCCGTTCCCGGGCGCTGCTGAATCACAATCAGCTCGATGGCAGATGAAAATGAGACACACTTGTATAATAATAAATCAGCAGAATTAATACAGGCTTATCTTTTACCAACTTAGAAGGGGGAGGTGACAAATTGCACTTGAGGACAAACAGTTTGACTGTTGCCAGCATAAGCTGAGCGTCTATAGGAAATGGCTAAATTTAGACAGCCAGCTTTTGATGAGAGCAACGGAAATTAATTCAAGTTTTTTGTCTGTGGTTTGTGTTTTGTTTTTTTTTTTAAGAGCTCTAGAATGTTACTCATCTCTTGAAACTCTTACCAAAAGAAGAGACTTCATAATGTACCATCCTCCCTGCCTACTCCCTCCTACTCTTCCCCCTATAAAAGGAAGAATTGCTCCTTTGGGCTACAGCAATTTAGGAATTTAATGCAGTTTAACAAATTCCCTATCTCTTGGCTGGAGTTGTTTGGCTCCGACAGATGCATCAGAGAAGTCCATAAACGTCTGAAAGATTCCTACAGACTTTTTCTTGGATGACTATATATGGCAACTACAGATCAAGTTATCTGCCATTGTTTTAACCTAAGCTTCAAACTTTTTACCTTATTCCTGGCTTTGTAGCAAACTTCCCTCAGCTGCAGCACTGCTAAATTAGACATAAAATGACAACTACTTTTCTCAGAAGCATTTTCCCACTCATTGCAAGGCAGCAAAAAAACTTGAATTAAGATACACTTAAGTAAAAACTAACTTTTGTCAGTGCCTGCTGCCTCTCAGAAATACATTTCTGCGAGGGGTAACCCAGGCTGTGACGCTGTGGAGCTCACGTTCTCATTCACACTGTTCTGCTGTCACTGAAGGTGCACCTCACCAAATGGCAGATGTTTTCCATCACTCATTACCTGAAATACCAAGTAACATCAAGTGCCATGAGAAGTCAAGCACAAACTGGCAATAGAAGCAAAATCCACACTTAAAAAAAAAAAAAAGGTCAAAACTGCCTGACTGATGTACAGAGGGACTTATAAAGGAATTCCAGCAATGCCTGCAACACCCTTTACCCAGAGAAATACTCAATAAACTTCTTCCTATCACCATCTTTTATACATCAGATCACTTTTACAAGATGCTGAAGTGCATACATCAAAGCCAGCAGCATGTGATACTATACTGAAGGCTTTTAGCTGCATCCAAAACCTTCTCTGTGCATCCAAAGCAAAGGGTACATCAAGTTCAAGCACCTTCTTTAAGCTAAATATTCCTAACACACCTCAAAATGGACATCCAGGGCCACTGAGGGCTCAAGGCCAGGAATGAAACAGGGTGAGCAAACTGGAAAGACTGGAAGTGAACACTGAGTTTTGCATGCAAAAAACACCACAGGGCTCACTTTTAAATGACATTTAAAGCAAAGATCCACAGCCAGCCTCTTCCTGGGCTAGAGTCTACAAATAATGGCCCTGGTGAAACCTCAGCAGATGATGAAGGTCGCTCTGAACAGTGGGACAGAGTCACAGAGTGCTGAGAGCTGCCAACACAAAATACAAGCACGGTCATGCTCCATCCTGCGAAACGCTCTTAGGAAATGCAGATAAAACAGTGAAAGAAAAAGCTACTGTTCAGAGGAGATTGTATCTTACCCAGCTGCTTATTAACACTGTGCAGTTAAAACAAATTATTTTAAATTCCTAAAGGCACGCCGTGTCTGGAAATGCAATGTTTGAATAAGCACTCCTAAGACCCAAAGCGTATCGAGTATTCCCACCTGACCACAACCTTAAGAACGCTGACACTTCTGAACCACTGAGCTCCCTCTTAGCCAGGCCAGGACAGACACTGAGGACCACCATGGGGGTGTGGGGGAGGTAAAATTGGGCACGTGACATTGTGGAATCTCCAAATCAGTATTGATTAATCAAGCAACTTATCTGATCTTATGACTTCTATTTATTGGATCCTGACCATCCACTTATGGAGAGATGCAACTGCTCATTTTTAAAATTGATTTTGGAATGGCTTGTGCAGCATTTGATCCATCAGACCTGAGGACTGAGATACTCACCCCTGCCACGGACTTACACATGCCAGCGATCCATCAAAACAGACAAGGTTACTTTTGACGCTGCTCCCCAAGTTTGTGTAAGAACAAGGAAACATTTCGGTGCCATCATCAGATAGTGGAAGCATAAACAACTGTTGGCACCTCTGGGGAGAGAGCAGGTATCACTCAGCTGCATTCCATGTGTGTTTTTTCCTTAGGGTAGATGTAGGGA
>NW_008239778.1:2088129-2166369 GCF_000691975.1 Corvus brachyrhynchos
GCTGGATGATGTCCCAGAGCTGTGAGCCCAGCAGATTTCCTGGCTGGAGCAGGAATTCCTCAGGCAAGCCTGGCCACTCAGCACAACCCTCCTGCTCCCTATTCCCCACAACCCCGAGTACTCAGCACCCTCCTTTTGACCAGGAGTTCACTTTTGGGATAAGTAGGCCATTAGTGGGATGCAAACCAGCCAAGGTCATTCCCCCCATAAACAACTTGTCCAGTATTTCCTCAAGGACTTTGCTCTCTCCCATTTTTGTGCCCAATTTTTTTGACAGCTTTAAACTGATGCTCGGGAGCATTTCCCACTAAAAACCAGCACACTGAAGTGTGTAATATGTCCCTAAAACATAAATATTTGCCAGATTGTCATACAGAAATACTTCATTATCTTTTCAGTAACTGCATAAAATACAAAAACTTAGTTTGCAACAGCATGAAACACTCCTGAAAGTGTGAAAATTATTGCTGATTTTCATGTAAACTGGAGTTTTAAAGTATAAATCACACTGTTTACATTAACTGATCAGAAGAATTCCAGTTAATGCAAGTAGGAAGCTAGAATTATTAACATTTTTTCCTCAACTGGGGTCTGTTAACTAATAGCTTTTTCACCCCTTATCAGCTGCACAAACAACAATGGATTTTAAATCAACTAAATGACCTGTGAACTTCTCCTAAATGGGGGGCACATAATTTAAGGCAGCCGAGAAAGTTTTGCAGGAGTCAGGAGGGCTCCTCGGAGGGCACATGTGGAGAGAGTTAAAGCTTCAAACCGCTATTTTCTCCCCCCCTACTCAAGTGTCAGCTGTGATAAGCCAAAATTAACAACCCTACACTGAACCACTTCAAATGAAGGGGGAAAAAAAATTTCTTCTTGCTATTCTAGGTATTTTAAGTTGCATATGAGCACGGTGGCTAAATATAGACAGTGACAATAAGAGACAGCATTGTCCCTTTGGGCACATTGAATATTATCTCAGAATTCCCATCTTCCTGGGCTGAGCCTCCAGTGTTGGCCTGGGGCTTTTTTTTGGTTGTTTTTCTTACTTAGCAAAACGTGTATTAACCCCTACTTCATTTTAGATGGAGCAGTTTAACAAAAAGTGTATTTAAGAAAAAAAAGAAATCCTGATTCTGCAAAAGCACCAGAAAGTTTCACAATAATTTTCCCAGCTCTGTGTTACTGCACATAGAGCAGATGCCTCTGCTTTCTGAGAGGACTGTCACTCTGTTTTTAAAACTAGGAGGGCTTCAATATGAAGCTTTTACAGCTTAGTGAACCACAAAGCTAAGCTGATACTTTTGGATGTAAAATTGTCTTTTTCTCCAGGAGTCATGCGCTTCACTTCCAGGTTTCAGACAGAAGTGTAAGGGACAAAATCAATAATTACTGGTTTCAAAACACTTCCTAGGAGTGCAGCTATATCATCTGGAAACCAGCAGACTCACACGAGCCTTTAATATTGAACAGGACCAGACTTTCAGAGGACACGGCTGCTCCTGACTTCTGCAGTATTTAAATATCACTGAGTGACACGAATGTTTCTGCTTAATGTACCCAATGCACTCAGAACATTGACAACACTTCATTTTTAAGCCAGCTTCTAGATAAAGTTTAATTTTTAAAGCCATCTATAAATTATCAATGACATCTGTTCTGAAAAATGTCAATTCCTATTCCTTAGGCTGGCAGAATCCATCTATTTTGTGTAACGTCCTCTTCATATTCGAGCAATTTTAAAGCTCTATTGACATATGGTTTTCAAGAGAGATATTGCTCTTGTAGGATTTCATTATTAAGACAAGTCTTGCTCTAATGTAAGGATGACAATAAATACACACAACTGTTCTGGACTATATGCCCTGGCTCTGACTCCCAAAGGTTTGAGAAGTGACAGGTCCAGATACCCCATAAATATCCCAGTGCAAGGCACCCCTCCCACGCCACACAAACCCACAGTGACAAGAGCAAGCAGCAGCTGCAGGAACCAGTTTGTATTTAATCTCCTGATCAATAAATCGTGGGGGCCTCATCATCACTGCAACTAATTCCTGCAACTCAGACTCTCGTTTATTGTGACTGTGTACAAGCACGGGGCTGTCACCATGGACCAATCCCCTCAGCCAAACCCTGATTTTGGTTATTCCAGCCCATCTAATTGTACAATACAGGCACAATTTAGCACATCAGTCTTCCATTTCTTCAGCTGTTGGGCACTAACACTGTGGCTTGTTAAAATGCAATTAGGATTGTTGTGATGCCCTTATGATGTTACAAAAGGAGAGATAAAAATAATTTTCAAATGTCCACAGTCATCTTCCAAAGCCTGTACAATACACACTACTTCCACTTTTTAAAACATCTCATCTTTGTTCTCAAGTCTAATACACTCTTTTTGCTTTTAATACACTCTTTTTGTCCCTTTTCATTCCGTCATCGGTAAGTTATTGAGCTCCTGTCTCAGAGGCATCCCCTAAATTCAAAAACAATTTTCAAGAAAGTTTAATCTTGAAGCAACAATTGCACCACGTGCTTTGGTTCTATATGAACATATAAACTGTCACCAAGTCCTCTCACAATATTTGTCATTCAGCAGCAAAACAGACACTGCCTGCTTGTGACTCTGTAATTGTGGAGCAGCATCTGCTGGATGCTGAAATCCTGCTTTCTGGTCATGGCAAACATAAATCAAGGAGAAAAAAAAATCTGCTCTATTAAATCTATTTGCTCTGGGAGAACAGGGATTTATCATCCTGTAAAACAAGTGGTCAATAAGATTCAGAAGTGCTTAGAACAGATCTTGATGAATCGGGATGCCACAGGTGACGCTGAAATTGTATTTGAAAGGAATCCACGAGCAGAAAGGTGAATGCTCTATTTATTTCAGTCTATAGACAGGCTGGGGATTAAAAGCATCACAAACATAGTAGGATTTTTCCCTCTGCATCCCCTCGGGAGGATCCTTAACAGACTGTCCCAAGGGGCAAAAGCAGCAAGAGAGGACACAGGGCTGCTTTAAGTAAATCTAAAATAGATATTCTTTAGAGAGCCATCACACAACAAACAGCTTCCAGGAGTTTTTCAACACCACCCAAACCTTGAGCAAGTGCAAAAACCAAGTTTCAGCAGCAGCAGGATCAGGTCAGGTCCAGGGGCCCCTCAGGGAACCCACGGAGTCGGAGACAATTCACTGGCGAATCCCATTTAATGACTCAGGAATGGCTGGGCATAATCCCTGCCTCACATCACATGATGATTCCCAACACAAAAGGGAGCTTGGTTTCTCACCCAGGACAAGAATTTGGTCCCAAAGGACAGAAAGGAAGCTTAAATAGCACAACCACGTAATTAATAAGGAAATGAATATAGGTGTATTGTAATGGCAACTTTGGGAGTTATTACATTAACCACAGACTAATCCCTTTTTTTTTTTGCTGTTTTTGAACAGAGGAGTCCAATTCCGCTGTTTTATATGTCCGAATGTTGTTCCAACAACTTAAACATTGTGTGGAATCAACATTCTTCCCTAACACAATGACCAGCTTCAGTGCAGCACACAAAATACTCCCCAAATGATAAAAACTCCTATCTCCCACGGCGTCCAGCCAGCCAGAGGCTGAACTTGGATGGCGAAGCTGCATCTGGTTTCACTTTCCAGTAACAAAACAAAATTCACAGGCACCATTCATTACCTACGAGGTCCAACACGAAGGCTTTCAAATACACTTTCAGAACTAATTAAATGCTTGTTTAAAGCTGAAGTGAATGTAAATACCAAACTGAAAGTGAACTGATTAACTTGCAGCGTTTTGTGCCTGATTATCTCAGTGAAGAATGAGCTCCTGGCACTCCGGCCTTGCGCTGGAGGATCAATTTCCTGTTCACATCAAGGCTGCCGAGGAAACCTTCCCCACATTTGATTCGACTTAAATTCAAGTGTCTGCTTTGCCTTGGACACGGCACTAGACACAGAGAATGTTTTCTGACTGGGTAAGATAATGTTTTGAATTTAGGGGCTAAACTGTGTCACTTTTGCCATTAGACTTGAGGCCAAAATTCAAGGATGCTCAAGGCAGCCAGATCTCTCTCCCTATCACCTGAGAGCTGGGACATCATAGAAACTCCTCACAGGAGTCCCACAACACCTCGTTTGGGTTTCAGTTTTAACTCAGCAACACACACGGGTGAGATCTACTCGTCCTCTGCATTCGATGTGGCTAAGGAGGGAAATGAGGTTCATAAGCTGTAGCCTTCATTCAGTTCCAAAGTATTATCTAGTAGCTAAAAAAAGACATAATTTACTCCTACTACGGTTCCTTTTGTCAGCTCCTTTAAAAGCCAGCCTGTCTTGCATCTTTGATGTCAGGAATTCCATTTTTTAAGTCCTATAACAACCACATACTGTTTATTTCTGTGCTTCTTTCACACAAAGGTGAAAATTCTAAATTTTATAAACTTGTATTACAGTAACACAAAGAAAAATCCAGAGGACACTGAAGCTCCCTCTGCACTGGCCTCTGCCAGGCGAGGATGCAGCCTTGTATCAGACAGGATGTAAGAGCCCAGACAGATGCAGTCTGAGGGAGAGGTAAAAACCAAAGAGCATTCAAAGGGAAAAGAGGAGAGGCCGCCTCTCCCGAGAGCCAGGAGACATTTTTACGCAGCATTCTTCACTGGGAACATCATGGGATAAAAAAATAAATGAGTCCAGTGTTTGCACTTCGATAGATATCCAGTTTCAGGCTGTGACAGAAGAGGCAGCACAACCCAAATTAAAAGCACTGCTAACAGCGCCCGTTGCTCTTTTATTGTGATTGTTACAAGTCACATTAGTATAAATTTGTGAAGTGTTTTAACGCTTTTTCATTTGAGCTTAATTAATTTTCATAGGAGTTTCAGCTTAATTAATTTTCATAGAAGTTTGAGCTTAATTAATTTTCATAAAAGTTTGACGGTTTTCTCATTTGTTGTTGAAATCACAACACAAGTTTTCCATATGCAAGGCAAATATAATAATATCAGCTCAAAAAAGTAATTTTTGGACTTGTTTTTGTATTTCACAACCAAAAATACTTCCAGTGTAAACTGTTAACCGAAGCTCTGACAAGTTTTATTATAAATATTCCTAGCTTTAAAGAGAAATTTGAATATATTCACTTAGTGTATGTTCAAGACAGTTTAGGTCTGACAGCTTCAGATTATGCCTCATTTATATGGAGCAGTGATCAAACTCGTTAATATGTGAGAGAACTGAAGAGGCAGAGGATTGTGAATCAAACAGCATGAGCAAAGTTGTCGAGGAACATGAATAGCTTATGAGGATTTACTTAAGGTGATAGTTTTCATGGTCCCCCGTGCCAAGGTTTGTGGAGGAGATGAATACGCAGGGAGGAGGTGGGAGCAGCAGTCCTTGGGCGAGGCGAGGCTGCGCCGACGCCGGAGCTGCGCTGCCTTAAGCCAAGGAGGAAGCTCTTAATCTGCCCATAATTCACCCCATGTGTTCCCAGCGATAGGACCCTCTCCACTCAGCCAAGGTGAGCCATTTGACAAGACAGGTAAAGCCTGCTCACAACTTTCCTCCCGTTGGCTTTCACACCTGCCAAGTGTTGTCTGCGCTGCAACGGCTCAATAATTTAAGAAGCATTCGTGCAGGGGAAAATCAAATCTCACTGTGAAGCAGCGTCTCCTTAAGATTCATTTAATCTTCTGATAACACAAGCTGTGCACACACAATCACTGAAGATGATAATCTCCTGTATGTAACACTAAGTCTGCTATTATTCCATTTTTTAAAAAGTGCTATAATAATGTTTTGTGCATACATGTACTAAAAAGACAAGTGGATTAGGAGATGGAAATTCAGGATGCTTCTTCCTTACAGCATATGGCTGCCTAATAACTCCACTTTCTTATGTACAGACGTGGCTTAGCATGTTTTGCTTGAGAGCTCTGCCAAGAGCAGCCCCTCCAGCAAGAGCCAGAGGCCCCCACACCTCTGATTTTCAGGGGAAGGACAACCTGAGATCACAGACACACTCACTCATTATCAGTTGTTCTTTTTCCTAAGTAAATAAATCATCAGCAGATGCAACTATTAGGGAAAAAGGGAGTGCTGATTGATTTGGCATACACCCTTGCATTTCTGACATAAAAATCACTGGTTACTGCTGTCCAACACATGCTCATCAAAGTGACCAAATTTAATCTTTAAGAGGTATGGAGTGGTTTTGAACCAGAAGACAGAAGATTAAGCAATCTCTTGTCAGTATTCTCCAATCAACCAGTTCTTAAGAGCTGTTCAAGTCACGAGGAAGCTCCAACTTAGACATTACTGTTCATGCACAGACCTACAGAGGGGCTGTGTAAATTAGAAAAAACGATCATTACCAGGACTGTTGTATTTCCGTTTGCAGTCTCCAATCCCCGCGCACTGCTCGGGGCAGCTGCCAGGGAGAAGCTGCTCTGCTGCACATGTGTTGCACCATGCATGGAGCTGAGCCTCTCTCAGAGCCACCCCAGGCTCCTGAGCACCCCAAAGCCACTGCAGCACACACGGGACACTTCCGTCAGGGATAAGGCATGGAATGCTCGGGACTGAGCCGCACATGCGCCACAGGCTCTGCCTGGGATTTCCTGTTCAGACCAGGGCACCAGACAGAAATCCTGGGCTGGGAGCCAACCTCCTCAAATTCTGCCTGGACAATGTTTCCAGGCCAAAAGGAGGAAAAGAAAAGAAAAGAAAAAAGAAAAAAGAAAAAAGAAAAGAAAAGAAAAGAAAAGAAAAGAAAAGAAAAGAAAAGAAAAGAAAAGAGAAAGAAAGAAAAGAAAGAGAGAGAAAGAAAGAAAGAAAGAAAGAAAGAAAGAGTTTTTTTCTTTTAAGTGGGAGAACACCAGGCTTATTTTAGCACCGAAAATATCTGTTTATTTCTTCATGTCATCTCTGTGAACTTTGAGGAACCAGAGTTGTCGTTAAAGACAACACACGCCCAAGTGCAAGTTACTTCTGTTCCATCTGTGCGTGCAGATCTCCCGATCCTCCCTCTGCCTTCTCTCCCACTCTTCCCTCACCTGGAAGTTAACCCTGGCTGCATTAGCACAATATTCCTCAGGGCAAGAGCCAGTAAATAAAGTTTATTAACATCCCTCAGCACTGATTTCAAACCACTGTGGGCTCTCACTCGCCCACAGGCTGATCCCACTTCTACAGCTGCTTAAGCAGAAATCTCCACCTGACCACTCTTTTGTACCAGAAAATTAATGAAAATCACATCTTGAATTTTTTAATCAAGTGATACTTAGAAACTACTGACAAAAGGCCACTTCTAAATTACTCTGATGGCAACTTTCTCATTACACAAGCTGTGTAAAGCTGGTCCCAGCAAGCTCTTTTAAATTATAACCCACACCACACTTACTGGAGACAGGTTTTCTGCTGAATTTTCCTGCTTAAGCTCCACAGTACAAACTGCTAGAAACTGGTTCCAGGTAACTTATTAAACACCACAGTTGATATATGTGAAATGGCTTTCCCAACCATCTTAACCTTTTCTGACCTTTCCTGTCCTTGTCAACGGCCACACTGAGTTCCAGCACCGGTCTCATGCTTTATCTCTGTTAGCAGTGGTGCAGGGCCACACAAATTGCTGTAATGTGCCATTTCCTGACATTAAGCCAAGAGGGGAAAAGTAAAGGGCAGGATTTCTGATGCATTTCTTCACTATTTTGAATACAAGCCACTAGCAGAACTACCAGAAAAATTACGGTAGTATTGAATTAACCAACTCGGATTTTTAACATGGTATTTCATTCCAGCAACCTCATTGCTTTATAAAAAATACAGTTCACTAGCGGTCTACAGTCAAGGTATGCAATAACCATGCTCAGCTCCAAATCTTGTAGGACACAGAGAAGTCTCAGGACACTAAGATTGAGTAAGCAGAAATCTCTCATGCTTCCAAGGAAAAAAGGGATTTTGAAAGTGTTATATCATTTTTTAGAGTAAGAGTTCCTTTGGAAAATTAGTACTAAAAATTTAATCCTATGGTCTATGCAATTCAGTTTTGAACAATTAATGTCTCTTATGAAAGAGCTGCAGTTTTCAGTTTGAAGCCCGTGTATTTTAACTGTGTGTCAGTACCATGATTTATCATAGAAGGATTTGTGAAAAGCCAAATACTCATTCTGCCAATAGCAGCAGCATTTTGAAGTCCAGCAATGGCCTCACACCCACAAGCTGTGGAGGACAGACCTGGCTGTGATCCCTCCCTTCACTCATACTCCTTTAACCTCCTATTCTCTTCCTCTTTCTGCTTTTCAATGGAGCTTAAAGTGACTCTTGTTCCAAATACTACATGTAAACCTTAGCAGAGAACATTCAGAAGTGATAATTACTAACCATTTTCCTCAATAATTAGCTTATAAAAAGGTGTATTTTTAATGTGGATTGCCAAACTCTCCCCTAATCATCTCACACCACTTCCCCACAGTAACAATTATTGAAAAACAGTTTAAAAACGCATAAACAAGAGCATTTAGTGCTCATTTACTTTAGACCAAACGTCAATAAAACCTCAAGACACTGGCTGCGGACTGGCTGCATTCAGAAATCCAAAGCAAAGAAACCCCTGGGGCTGGACTGGAGCTGCCTGTTTAACTCCAAGCCACTGTTCCTTTCCCCATCACTACCACTCTTCCCAGCTTTCCAGGACTTCCACCTCCAGCAGCATCAGGAAAGGAAGCCCAGCCTG
This sequence comes from Corvus brachyrhynchos, assembly GCF_000691975.1. Classification (NCBI taxonomy): domain Eukaryota; kingdom Metazoa; phylum Chordata; class Aves; order Passeriformes; family Corvidae; genus Corvus; species Corvus brachyrhynchos. The sequence continues at coordinate 2,096,880 of NW_008239778.1, forward strand.
CCAGAGCACACTGGAACAGGAGGCTCGGCGCGTTTTCCACCCGGGGAACAGCCAAGAACTTCTGTGTTTATCCTGCTCAGTTGTTCACACCGAGTTTCTGCAGAGTTTCTGCAGCACTTTCCCATCTCCAGCGCACCTGGAAAAATAGCTTGAGTTTCCTCCAGCTCTGGCTTTGTCCTGGGAAGAGCAGCGGTGCTGCCTCTGCTCGGGCTGAGGCGGGGAAGGTGGAGGGAGCTGAAAGGCAGCTCTATATCCAGTACACACACAGCAATTTGTTACTGTGAAAAACCATCTGTTTCTCGGTATTACAATCCTCAGAGGGGAAATTATAGCTAGCGTTCAACATAAAACATCAATTTAAACCATCAACTATTCATAATTTCAATTCTTTATTGGAAACCAAGGACATAAATGTCAGGGAATAAAGCAATATTTCTTTTATTAACTGTTCCATTCATCTGGCTATTAAATAAAACCAGGACCTTAATAAATAGCATTAGCCTTTGTACTGACAGCCACCCCAACTAGCACCATAATTCTAAATAAAATGCATTATATTTCTAGTTTTAAAGTAAAAATCAGGATTAAAATGCATTTTAAAGCATATGCATGGAGTATTTTTGCAGTGATGCTGCTCCTGTGTAGTTAAATGCTTTAACAAACAATACTGACCACATAACCCCCCTCCATTTTTCTGCAAGTTTCCAGTCAACCACCTCCCTCCTGATGATATTCTACAACATTAAGATTACTAAACAACAGAAAGGATTCCAGCACTGATGCTGCTTGCCTGTTGCCAAATGGAATTATTCATTTAATCCCCTGCTCCCAGATATGACGCCTGCTATGAAAAATAATAACAATAGTAGTAACATTAAAAGGAGTGGGTGGATGGAGAGTGGGAGAAAGGAAGAATGGCAGAGGCAGGGAATGTGTTCTTCATGCAGCCTGTCATCACCCATTACTAATGGCACAAAAGTCTGCATTTATGTTGACAGTTATAGAGTATTTCTGCAGTTTGGTATTTAAGAGTTACACACAAAAATCCTGGAGTCCAACAGCCTGGGACAGGGAATGCAGAGTCTGTTTGTAATTCTGTTGTGTGGGAAATGGAGACAGAGCTGCTTGTGCTGTGAGCTTGATGGAGAGCTGCAGAATTTAACTTTATGTGATTAGATAAGACTATTGGGGAGTTTCCCCTCACCTTCGAGGAAAAGGAGAATTCTCTAAGAGCTGAGGAGTCCTGAGAAGTCCACAGACTCACTATTAATGTTCAGATAATTGTCCATTATTCCTCCTTAAGAATAGCTCCCCTGCTCTTAGCACGACCAGCATGGGGTACTCAAGAACACCATTATAGGGGAAAGGAAGCACAACTGTAATCAAAACAATGATTACTATCACCTTCATTTAAATGCAGAGTGAGAAATGAATACAAAAATATTCACTTGAAAGTGAAAGGTAAGAAATTAACTTTTTCCCCATGGACATCAGAAACCTAACCTCAAAACCAGGAATTACTTGTAAATTTTTTACATCCCTTTAGAGCACACATTAGTTTCTCCTTCTGCATTTAAATGAAGGCGATGGTAATCATTGTTTTGATTACAACTGTGTTTCCTTCCACCCAAAATGGGGTTCTTAAGGACCCCATGCTGGCAATTCTAAGAGCAGGAGAGCTGTTCTTAAGAAGTAGTAATGGACAATTATTGCAAGTGTTAGCAGTGAATCCGTGGACTCTATTGGTCCCCTCACCTACTTAATGCAACATTTCCGTACAATTCCTCCCAACTCCACGCACAATAAAACCCATCATGCCAACACTAAGAAAAAAACCCAGCATGATTAAAATACAGTTGTCATTGTGGTTAAGATAAAAACATCTTTCTGCTTCTTGTAAGGTTTTATTTACGAAGATGTTACCAGGAGTGTAAAGTCAGAATTGGAGCATAACAATGAAGTTTGTTATACAGAGTTTTCATGTCTCCTGATAAATGCCCAAATTCACCTCACATCCTAACTTCAGCATATCTTCTATTGTCTTCAGTCATTTCCAGCAGCCTTAAATCACCATTTAACCTCATCCTTTTTCTGTGTCCTGGCAAATGGCCACCTCCTGCTCAGTTTTCACCGCCCTCTTCCACTCCTAGCCCTGAAGTCTGTCCCAGTTCACTGTGCCTGGGCACACTAAAACCTCCTTACACATGGAATGCTGCCTTCCAAATACCTGACTCTTGTTTTTGATGGCTCCCAGCTGACCACAGCAGGACTGAGTTCTGGTGAGGAGGGATTTTCAGCAATATCCTGGTTTGGGGCTGATGCTCAGACTCTTACAGCCTGTGTTTTCTACCAACACCAATCAATCCCAGCTGCTTCCCAACACAACTGGGCAGCACCAGTGGCAGAAGAGATTCCTGTTCTACATCCCCAAACAGTCAGAAATTGGGCTATTGAGGGCAAGTAATGCTCAGGCTCATTAGTCAGTGTTAAGCACCAGCCACAGGGTTAAAACAGTGATATAATCCAAGGAATTGCTGTGGTACTGTCCCAGGAGAACTGACAGCTCTCAGAGCTGGCCTTTTCCTCCAGGTACCTCCTCCAAGCTTTGAGATACCTGATTATCAAATTTCTTATGCAGGTGCCTCCTAACAGCACCTTTCCTGTAAGCACTGGGCAGCAAATGATACTTTAGGAATTGTAAGCATGTTTGGTTATCCGAGTTTAATAAGATACTTCATTTCCTTACAGTACCTACTGCTAGCATTCCCCAGCAAGTTATCAATTCCGCCCTCCCACCCCTTGTCTGCATCAATTATGATCAACGAGCCCCTGAATAAATGCAAACACATCCACAGTCCGACCAGGGCTGCAATACACACAGTCAGGATGTATTTACATCAGTGAGCTCAGTAAATCCAATCACAGTGTCAGTAGCACCGCCACAGACTTGACTCTGCACATTTTTAAGGAGTAAAAATCAGGGCAATCAAGTTCTGTCACACCTTGTTACTGCTGCTTTCAGGTTTCCTGGCATGCATTGAGGACAGAGCCGAGCAGAGCCCTGGGATCCTGCTCACAGTGGGGATGCCTTGAAAATGCACAATGAGATGGACACGGGGGGAAAGGGGCCAAAAAAAGGGGAAGGATTGTTTTTCACATCAAGGATTTTAAAAACTTACTCCAAAATTTAGATACCTGTAGGAAACAAAAGCCTCTAGTCATAACCAAAAGTGGAGAACAAATATAGAGCTTTTATAGTGAGAATTTATTCTGAACTCCAAATGAGGAAGACTGGGGAGAGGGTTTTGTGAGACACACACAACTCAAAACAACAGAGTAACAAATTCACAAAACTGGTAGATTGAGTGAGAGAGGACACAAACCTAAGGCAGAGAGAAGTTAAGCAAGAGCTTGGCAGAATCTTAAATAGCAGCAATTAAAGACACAGGTCCAAACCCCAAAGAGGAGTGTGAAAAGGGCCCAATGGCTAAAGCAAAGCTTTTCCCTGACCTCAAATGAAAAGGATGAAACACTTGGGTGAGACTGCCAAAGGCAAGTATAAACATACAGCATAAACATTTGGAAATTAAATCAGAAGTGTTCCAACACAGAATGGGAGAAAACCAGCAAGAAATCCAATATGCAGCAAGAAACAGATTTTATAAATAAAGGAACAGTGGAATGACAACCAAAGGGACTCCTGGCAGATCGTACAGTGGAAAAGGGACATCAAGAGCACAAGGGATGTCTTTTTACATCAGCTTTTACTACAAGGCCTGTCAGTAGATAGATAACATGAGGAGAGAAGAGGGGAGGGTTTCAAACTTTATCTGGAACAGATTACAAAGATGTCAATTAAACGGTTTAGGTATTTTCAGACTGGCTTGGCTTCATAAACTTTGTCACTGTGCGTGCTGAAAAACTGGCAAATAATTCAAGACATTTGCTGTTACCTTAAAAAGGACCTAAAAAAGCCCGAATACACAGCACATTTTTAAAGTGGCAGAAAAAGGAGCAGAGGACAGGGAGGGCTGGACACCTCCTCAGAAATCAGGGAAAAATTAACATGAATCACCACCTCTTATATGCATGTAGAGAAAAACCCAGGGGTAGCTCTAAATTGTCACAAAAACAACTTGTTAAAGCAACTGATTTCCTTCTTTGAGATGCTAAGGAGCTTGAAGGACTGAGGAAAAACCAGGAAATGCCACAATTTGAATTGAGGGAGGCTTCAGTGAAGTCTTGCTCAGCACACTCTGCAGGTAGGTAAGGAAACCTGCTCTGGACCCACGAGCCACAAAGCAGCATCCAGTGAAATGTTATCATGGTTGTTTATTAAACCCTTTGATGTGTAGGGAGAAGTTCTTCAAGTGTCTGGCCTGGATCTGCCCCCCCGCCCCGTCCCAAATAACCTTGTGACAGATAAAGTTATTTAATCTGCAGAGAACAGGAGCCCGGTGTGTACAGCAACAGTGACAGATGATGGGATCACAGTTCCAAGGGAACTTCACAAACTGAAAAAATTAACATAAACCCCAACAACCACAAAACCCCCTAAACCCTAAGATTCAATAGAAATGTTTAATGTAAAAGACTGCACTTAAGCAGGAACAACTGGGTACTCAGCAGTTTTGCAAAAAAAAAAAAAAAATAGTAGGGAGAGTGCTGGATCACAAGTTGAACATGACTCAACAGTGTCCTTCTGTTTCAAAGGAGGGAGATATCGTTCTGAGAAGAGCAAACCCACACAGAAAGCCAATAAGATGTGAAATAATTGTTCTGCTCTAGTGAGTGTTGGACAAAATCTTCCAGCTGAGGCCTTGCTGGCTTTGGGTATTGCATTTCAAAAGTGATATCACTCAATTTGAGAACCTCCAGAGCAGTGGAAACGATCAGAGAGAGGCCCAGGAAGCTTCATCTGCAGGCAAGGCAAGGCAGGAGGGCAGCTCAGCCTGCTCAGGAACCAGGAAAATCAAACCAGCTTCCCTGGCACGAGCACAAGCCAGGCAAGGAAGGGACAGGGACAGTTCTGTGATGTAGGAAGAACTGGGTAATAAAGCACAGGATGCTTCAAAATAATCCCTGGTTAAAATCATTGAAAGAATGGAGAAAATGGGATTTCAAATGTAAGACATTGCTCCAAAGAGGCAGGCGGCAACATGTTCTCCATGGTATGGACAGAGCATGGAGAAAGGAACCATTTTTCTGGACTTTGCTAAAAAGCCTTGCAGAAAAGTCCAAGAGAAGGATGAATCTGACTTCCCCTCTCCACAGGAACCAAAATGCTTCAACATCTGGAATTACGGAGCAAGGTCCTCTTTTCTCTACGTGATTCCTACTCCCTCCCTATATTGGTGTTTCCAATTTCCACCACTAAAATGAAAGTTAATTCCTCAAGCACAAGATGAAGCTCATTTATTTTCTCCCAAATGCTCCTTTTTAAAAGCATTTCACATTGCTTGCAGGAAGGCTTTATATCCTAAAATTCATCACCGTGATGGGACGGTTGCAATTTCTCATGCCTTGCTCAAACAGGAATGACTTCTTTCTTTAATTGGAAGAAAAAAATGCATTTATTTGTTTTGAAAGCATTAATGTTTTGAATCTGGCAGGGAAAACTCCCTGAACCTATTTGCTCTCAGCTAAGCAACAAATAATTTGGACTTGGACCTGCAGTCATGTACGGGGAAGATGCAGTGGAAGAAAATGCACTTTTGGCAGGAATCAAGGCCATTAAGGAGTGGGAAGCTTCATGCTTCTTTGATACTTTCTACATTTAATAAACCTGAATTAAAGCTGAAACAATTGCTTCAGTCATACAGGAAGAAAATCAAGACTAATATAATGGTGCATTGAATTCTAGGCACGTTTTCTAGAATGTTCCACTCAGGGCAAAAGGAAGGTTTGTTTTTAAACAAAAATGTCCCCATACAAAGTCTATTTTAAAGGTGGTTTTTGTAGTTGTTTTGTGTTGTTTTTTTAAAGTAGAAGAAAAACACCTCAAATCTTCTACATTACAATAAAACATGCTTTTCCACTCTGGTGTGGATAATGCATTTCCTCGTAGAGTTTGGGAACATCCTAAAACAGCAATAATCTCATTTTCCTTTGCTTCCAACCTAGACCTTTCCAGTAAGCGTTTGTATCTCCCAGGACCAGCATTAGGAATAACAATAGCAGCACAAAGGGCTCCTTTGGTCACTTTTTGTTTTCATTACCTTGATCTGACCTGAAGCTGCATGGCCAGAATTCACCTTGTGTCCTGCTTTGGTAAATCTGGGTGCCAGGCTATAAACCCCTCCTGCAGACAATTCTCATCATGTGGATGGAAAATGGAATAATTTTAGAGACAACCGAAGTGAAGCTTTTAGAGAAACAACGTGTTTAGTACTAAAATGCATTTCAACATGATTTTATTGCACAACTGAAAAGGCTGTGAAAAACTAAACAAGAAGCTGACTCATGCACCTGTATAATGACAAGAAGCTCCTGTTTGATTTCTGCATTTTGAGCCAAAGCATATGAAGCCATAAAAACAAAGCAGCTCCTTGCTACAGGCTCATAATGAACCTGGGACCGTCCTTCTCTCTCACTTTGCAAAGCTGCTTTCACAACGAAGCGTTTGGGATTCTGGCACAGAACTTGCTCTGAACTATAAAATTCTGAGCATGATTTAACATGAAAATCTGAGGACATCATGGCTTTTGGAGGCTTCCTATATGAAGCTGTAATTTCCTACCAGCTTCTTGTTGGAAAAAGAGAGGCTGTGATTCTTTACTCCTGCTCTAGTTCAGCTGCTTGTATGAAAAGAGGAATGGCCACGTTACTGGGCTGTGTATTAATTCTCTCCACTTCCCCTTCCTCTCTCCCCTGCTGCTGGTTATTGTCATCACTGACTGAGATAATACATGCTGGCATTTTTAGGAACACAAAAATATTTATAAAATCTGCCCTAATTACAGTCTCCCAGAACTACCTGCCTTCCCTCCTTTCTCTCAAGACCTCTTTGCTAACTGGGTTTTCTGCATTTTCCAGGATCTTGTTCAGCACCTCTGGTGGTACTGCTATTGCTGCTGTGAAGAAAACTAATTTACCTGCTTTTTCCTTCTAAGAAAAAAAAACGTTCAAGTCGCTTTTAAACGCCAGAATAATAACAGCTGCTTTGTGATCTTAAAATGAGCAAGAGAGATACATGTAGCTGGCTGCAATAAAGCAGGAAGGAATAGATACACCTACAAACTAACCAGCAGGTTAAAAGACAGGAATTTGAAGTTTTTGCTAACATACCAGCTTTGATCCTGAAGAACAAAAAAAAAACCTGGTTTACAGAATATTAATAGATGCATCTTCCATGTGCATAGGGAAGTGCTTTACTTGCCAGCACAACACAGCCAGCCTATAACACTGTCTGACTTTGGACCATGTAAAATGCAACATGCAAAGAACTTTTTTAGGCAATGAATGTAATGGCCAAGGAGACACACTGAAGACACATTCACTTACAAAATTCAAAGTCTCAAGAGAGCAAAAGATCAGAAAAAAATAACCCCACAACGAACCACGTGTTTTAGCCAAGCTGGGCGTTGAAGGCACTGAAAATTTAACTCCAAGAGGTCAGCACTTCTGCTGTAGGTGTCCCACATAAACCAAACTCTAGCAGATCAGTAACTACTGCTGACATAACGAGCCTATCCCCAAAACCAGAAAAAAATCCCCTTCCTTTAAATCATGCCCATTTTTGTGGAGCTCCTTCAAAGCAATTAAACCCACCCTAATTTGAGACCTACAACGATGGGATTGTAAAATGATGTTTCATTTGGTGCTTCAAAGTAGAACATAGGTACAATTTCTAAAAGGAGATAAGCTATTAATGAAAGCAGTTGTGAGTGCTTTCTAAACTTTCATTCTCTCACTAATCAGTATCAAGAATAAAATCAGAGGCAGGGTCACTGATCCAAGGAAGCCCCTTCCCAGAAAGAAAATTATCCCAGTATACATAATCCAGGAAAAAACCTCATGTGACAACTCCAGGAACGCCTACAAACCCCTTCTATCTGAGTCAGTCTTTTGGTGAAAAGAGGATCCATTTAACAGAACATACCTCCCATTTCTGAACCACTCCAATTTCAAAAGGAAAAATAATACATTAATCTCCTGTGCATGTGGTAGGACCTGGGAGGCACTCAGGAATCTTTCCTGAAGAAAAGTGCTCTATAAATATAAAATATGTAATTGACACCTCAATGACCCTATCATGGGGAGCTATTGAGGGAAAGTCTCTTCTTCAGCTGCATGGAAGCTGAAGCCATCATCCCTTTTGGTACAGAAAGAATAAGTTTTCATCATCATTGAAAAAATAATGTACTTTCTAGGGACATCAATTCAGAAATCTGCTTGACGACCTTTACATTTTGGTTATAATAGCCTTTTTGTAATTATATACACATTTTTATTGGAGTTTTTAAAATGCTATTGAAGATGAGATGAAGAGCAGTTAAAAGAGAATGAAATCAATACAGTTATCTATGCAGGTAAGCAGAAAACCTTTTTTAAGGCTTCTTTATTGAACTTTCAGGGTTTGGGATTTTTTTTTATATTTAGCACTAGGTAAAGTTTCTGTTCTAAGCTACCTAATGTCACAAAATTTCCTGAATGGCACAGTTCAGTATCAGAAAACAGAAAAGCACTTTATAAAACAGAACTGAAAAAGATAGCAGAAAAATAATCAATCTCATTAGAAGACCTTAGAAATGAGCCCCCTTGCAAACTGAGAAAGGAAGTGATATTCAAAGATGGGTTTCTTCAGCAATAACAAAATAATATTCAAGTAATTAGGATTTTGGTGTTTATTGCTGCATGTCAGTATGTTAAGTACTTCCACTGTAAATGCTCTCAGGATCACTAAAAGGATCTTTTCCACACATGAAACACATTTTTAAGTGAGTCTCAGTATCACTGCTAGAAAAAAATCTGGCTGGCACAAGGACTGGGATTATACAGAAAAAAGAAAACTCCTACAAATTTCAACTGACAAAGAAACATGATTTTAATAAAAAGGGGATTTGCTTGAGAAATTGTCCTTTTATTAGCAGTAAAACTGCTGCAATTTTAAGATGTTGCTCAACCATTTTAAGATTTTAGGAAACTGTTTGAAAGTACTCGCTAATAAAAATATAACCAATAATAGAAGGATGTTGTAGCAACTAAAAGGGTATTAAAATTGTGCTTTTGTTAGTTCTCAGTTAAGACACAATGGCAGGATTAGCAGGAAACTATTACGAAATTAATCTGATTAATGCCTTATAAATAATGAAGCCGTACTTAAAAGGGTCCACAAGCTCCACCATGTCAGAACATGGGTCTAACACATGATGCAAGACTAAAAAGGAGGATATTTTCCCTACTAATGAAACAGCAAAAACTGAATCCTCCCAAAAATCAAGTAAGAACAAACAGGGAAGGGAAAAAAACAGTATGACTTGTAAAAAAACAATAAAATTGACTGCAACCAACTCCACCCTCTTCATAATCAGTCTCAGAGGAAAGAGCAAGACTTTATTCTTGTCGTGTTGCACACTATCAGAATTTCTCCACACATAAATACCTCTTCCCCCTGATTTTTTTGTTAGAAGGATGCAAAACCCTTCTCAACAGAGCACCAGCATGGGCAGGAGGACAGTCCCTCCAAAAGGGACAACCACTTTGGGCACAGATTTTATCCAGCTCTGTTCAAAGCCACAGACAAGCGGACAAAAATCCATTTTAGTTATTTCAGGTGGATTTTATGGACCATGGTAAAACCCAGTTCAATGCTGTCCCCGTCTTCCTTGCTAAAGTAAGTCCAGGATTACAGCGATCATTCCAACTCCAGTGAAATGAGCTGGGATAAAGCTGACAGACCAGTTTCCAGTCTGAATGCTGGTCTCAGTACTGAATCAATCTTGGTGGTGCTATTCTGGCAGTTTGGCCCTGGCTCTGAAAAATCTCCTTTGGGGCTGAAAAAAAACCCCCCAAAACCACCCCAACAACCTTTTTTCATTTTTAAAGAAGTAAAGCAAGATTTGTTGTGAAGAGTAAAACCATAGAATCACAGGTGGTTTGGGTTGGAAGGGACCTCAAAACCATCTTGTTCCACCCCTGTGCCATGGGCAGGGACACCTTCCACTACCCCAGGTTGCTCCAAGCCCCATCCAGCCTGGTCTTTCCCCTCCTGCTCACAGTGGGGGGAAGATCCATTCCTCCCAAAAGTATGCTTTACACTGTAACTGGTATTCAGGATGCCGAAAAGTAAGACTGATTTTTAATAGCACTCATCATAAATTGCAGCTACCCAAACTCACTTTCAGAATAAACCACAATCAGGGAAAACAACTTGGAAGTTCCCACCATCAAATCTTTTCTGACCTTTTCTGTGCTACTGAAATCCCAACTGTGGCTCCTCTCCTTTTACACCCACAAGTAACAACCACCACCCCAGGAGCTGCCACGCAGAGCCACGGCCCTCATGGAGACCTGACCTGCTCTTCTCTTCCAAAATGAGATGAAATTAAGCTGTCCTTGCCCATAGCCACAGCACACCTGCAACGCAGCGGGGCTGTGCACCAGAGTCGGTGTTAATCCCTAAATCCTGCTGGCTCAGAGTTACCCACATCCTGCAGACACCCCAGGCTCCATCTCCTGCTGACTCACGGGCAGTTCTCACCCTTGTATTACTTTTCTGGAGTTATTCGGCCTCAGACCTGCTCCCCAGCTGGGCCATCAGGCTGCCAAAAACAGGGCACGGGACAGACACAAGTCACGTCGCTGAACCTACAAGCCCCACGCTTGTTTTAGCAGCTTGAGGAGTAGCTGCTTCACACCTTGCAATCACCCACCCCACTAACACCCCTCAGATCTAACTGTGGCTTCAATTATAGAATATTCTGAGCTGGAAGGGACCCACAACCATCACTGAGCCCAACTCTTCAGTGAATGGTCCATACAAGGACCAAACCCCTGTTATCAGCACCATGCTCTGACCAGCTGAGCCAATCTCAGGGTGATTCTTTAAAACGTCAAGTTAAAAAGAGGAGGGGATCCAAGTCCTGCTCTGAATTGTCACCAAGCTACTGCCAGGACCTCAAACAGATCTCTGAACTTGCATTGTTTTCCAAAGGGATACAACTGTGTTGGAGTTTGAGGGTCTGAAGGAAAGGTAAGTGTGAGGTACTGAAAAAGATTCAAGAGACACTAAAATTGAAGAGAAGTTATTCCTGTCCCCACAGAATGGGTCAGGGTGAAAGGGACCTCACCAGGTCATCTGATGCAGCAGGGTCATCCCAGAGCATATGGCACAGGATTGTGTCCAGACAGTTCTTCAATAGCTCCAGTGAGGGAGACTCCACAACTTCTCCATTCAAATGTTATTTATCTACAGCACTCTTTAATATCCAAGACAGCACCTTCATCTCAAAACCACCTCAGGATTTTATGCATACTTCCTACTGTTTCTACAGTTTGCTGTACAGCTCCTGCAAAAATTTCCTTCCAAATAAAAGCCATCCATCCTTAGACATCATTAAAACAAGGTCACAAAGAAAACAGTACCGAGAGGCAGCACTTTGGAAGTTATCCCACATTTTCAATCCTGCCCCTTCCAGCAGGCAGCTGCTATGAAATGCTGCTGCTGTTTGACCAAGTGTGTGACACTCTGTGGTGTTCTCAGGCCACGGCTCTGCGGGGAGCAGCGATTCTCCCCTGCAGGAGCTCCGGCACCGGTGTCCCCAGCTTTCAACCCACATAAGCACATGCCTTCCTTCAAGGCAGCTGCTAGGCAAGGCTGCAGTGGGGAAAAATCATCTTCTGATAGGTCATCTCAGGATTTTGCAGATCCATGAAGCTCAAAAGGCTATTTTACATATATATATATTCTGAAAGTTGGGTAATATTCTTCCTATTCCTTGTCTTACCAATGAGTGATTTACCAAGATATAAATATCGATCTAGTATCGATATCCAACTGAGATGGACAAAGACTCTCTAACAGTTTAGAGTTAGAAAGTGAATGTTTTATTGGCGCCAGGCACTGCGTGGAACAGCTTCCTAATGCGCAGTGTCCAGCTATGAACGGTTACAGAGTTCATTTATCCACAAAAGTGATGAATATCCAAAATACAAATACATATTTATAACAGTGACCCCTCCCATTCTCCGCTTCGTATGGAAATGAGCTTTAATGTCATTAAGCATGCCTAGTGCATGCTCTGAATTGAGTCGCTGGGCTCGAATTGGGTCGGTGGTCCCAGATCGATGAAGTAAGCTCATCTCCCTCATTTTGACCTTTTTTGCCTTTCTGAACTTCAACAATCTTAATTACTTTAGTGACCTCCAAATTTCCTCTTGCGTGACTTTTGAATAGGTTCCCACAGAGGGAGGAAATTGGTAATTGTCCTTGTTCCCTAGACCAACTTATCAATGTTTCTGTTCTTCGTTCTAAGCACAGCTAAACAAACATACAAATGACAGATCATCAATTATTTAGTAATCAATTACTAACATCTTAAAAACCGTTTCAAATCTAGCTCTCTTAACTATTTTAACTAACTCTAGCCGAACTCAAATTCTTTCTTACTCTAACTAATTTCAACACAGCTAGCCTATAACTAAAATCTTTATGTTTCTTTTAAATCTATGTTTCATGAGAAAGATGAATCTGGTCAATGAGGACAAAATTATGAAGAAACTGGTAAATTATATTAGTAGCAAAAGATGAAGATGCTTAGAGTTACAGTTGCTGCATTAAAAGGACAGAGGGATATGGAAATGTTACTTGAGAATACTTCCTGCAGAATGAACTTTATTTTTAATGATGTATCCCAAAAATACTTTGCTAACAAAGCAAATGCCAGTAAATGCCATGGCCAGTTTGGGCTCTGAGTTAGCTGTAGTGAGGCTGATCACCCCCAGTACTGTAATCCCATTTAAACACAGATCTTTGACAGCACTGGTCTAAATCTGCTTGGAAGGAACTGGGGCTTTACAACGAGAAACTACTCTGAGTCATGGAAGGCAAAAATTGCGGAATGCCACTTCCCAGAAAAAAATCTATCCTGGTGCCACATTGCTGCCTCTTTGGGCAAGGGCAGGAAGAGGTGTAAAGGGGGTGGGTGTATATATATGTGTGTGTGTATATATAAAGATTATTTCTTTAGAAGGTATTGCTGTTGTGCCAATCAAGAAAAGTGCAGAATATTTAATTTTGAAAAGTTTTGCAGAGTAAGAATTTTGCATTTCATGCCCATGGAATTCATCAGCTCTGGCTAAGGACAGAGTGAAGACCCATGGTAGTTACAGTAGTTATGGCAGTTTCATTAATGACAGTTGTAAGTCATAATCAAAGTACGAAATTTGTTTTTTGCAGTTGGAATCAAACCAAAGTATTAATACTAAGGATGTTACCTGGGAACTCAAAGTAAAGCCACAACTATAAAAACCCATCAGCAAATACGTTTCAATGAACTCCCAACGTAACCAGTCTTCTTGTCAAACCCACTATCTACCACTGAATTAAAATACTCAATGATCTGGCCCTGGAGCAAATGTTTGGAGAAATACAGGGGAACACATTAATTCAGTTCTCCATATCAGATTATTAATAGGTGACAAACCAGGAACTCATTATGGCAGTGAAACAAGTTTAGGAAGAGATAATCACATTAGCTGAATACTCAAGGATAAAAGCTGGATCAGATTGGCTGGGCAGGATCTCAGACACCCAGAGCAAAGAAATACCTCCTGTTGGAGCCTTCATCCCAGTCAAGATGTTCCAGAGCACATCCAACAACTGCACATCCCATCCTCTGGATGGGAAAATGCCAGAGGTTACTGTGCCTTTGCCACCTGCACTACAACACTGAAAGCTGAGAAATAACTTGAAATGCATAATTCTGTCATGTAGATGAACTCAGTAATTTCTTGTCTCAGCTGCCTGTAACTCCCTGAATTTGGTTGTGGAACGTTTGAGAGAACTGATTCAAGAGAAGCCAGAAAAAGAAATGAACTATTTAAGTATGGAACCAGGTATTTGTTTGGAACCAGCTATTGCCAGGACAGCAAATGCAACAGTCTGAAAAGTCCGATAAGCCAAGTGATGGAAAAGAAGAAAAAGCTGGCATTTCTGAAGATATTTTAATTTGCAGCACTGACTTAATCCCCCAACAAGAATCTTCATTTAAGTGCAGACACAGTTTTGATCAATCTAAAGATGATCTTTCTGGGTTTTGCCCCCCTTTGATCTGTGTTTAACTATATTAAAACCAAGCACAACTCCAGACCTCCTCTGTTTATAAGGTATCACTGCAATTATCTGACGAGAATTTTCTGGGATGATCCGTAACTCTCCTTACAACGGCAACTTCGTGGAGCCAAAATAACAGAACGAGAAACAGAAATAACAGAACAGGAAGGAGAAAAACAGCACAAAAAGGGCGATTTTACTATGGGAAGTTGGGACTTGCCACCTCAAATTAGTGGGAGCCATGAAGTGGCATTAGTGACAAGGGGATACAGTAATTGGGGTTGATTTCCTGGCGCTGAGCCGAGCGCTCCGGAGAGTTAATTATAGCTCTGGAGGGAGCGCAGCCACTTCCCGGTGACGCAGGGACACCACGGAGCAGCGGCCTCCAGGAATTATGTGAGAGAGGCAGCAGAACTTTCCTGCTCGGCCCATTACAGGAAACCCACACAGAAATTCAGAGTTAAAAGTGACAGGAGGGAGGAGAATACTCAATCTGTCAGGAAATAAAAAAGGGTCATCATTTCACCCATTAAAACAAGTCACTTGTAGCCCAAATTCAACAAGATTCTTATCACTAAGCCTTGATTTTAACCAGTAGTATTTAATTAATTTGGCAGAGCTACACAATGCCTTCCTGAGCGATATCCAGCTCCCCTCTTGGGTTCCTTCTGTAATCATTTCCTTTGATTAACTTCACTGTATTTACTCAAATTAACCCGTGTATTTCATACATGTTGCAACAAATTAGAAGAGAAGAATTAAAAAGCAGCCTGCCAACTTAAAAACTGGGCAAGTGGAACTTTTTGAATTAAAGCAGACAGAGTTATTAGCTGATTATTATATGGAGAATGTTCAGAAGAAAGAACATGCCCTTTCCATTTTCATTTTGTATTACTAGTGATTACATGATATATCTTAAATTATAATTTGAGGTAAAACTATGATTAAAAATAATTTAAATATTGCACAAGTTAATTGCTCTGGAATTTCTTCATCTTTGTTCCTGCTCTTTGATTCAAAGATCCTGTGTGCAGGGTATCTGCTCCGAGAGTCTCACCTGAGGTGGGGGGCCAGGACCCTCAAGCACTTCCCTTTGTGGTCTTTACCACAACAGAGGACAAGGGGACACCATCAGGTACCACTTTTTCGTCTCCCACATCTCCTGCAAAGCATTGCACAGCTACATGGCAGTTCCCCCTTCCCACAAAACCCTTCAGAATTAGAAAGGAAAAACAGAATAAAGGAAATGACCAACTCTCTCCCAGCCATCAAAACTGGGTGAAGTACAAGGAAGGAGAGGTGGAAGCCAATGCCTGCTTGGTCACTGCCACAAATCAAATGGGTGTAAAATCACAAATCCTTGTGTTTTCGGGATTAGACTGACTTTCTGAAAGAGTCCAAAAAAAGTCTTCATAACTTAAGTTGTAATTCAGGAGAAGATGTTCACCTTAAAGCCATAATCTCTCTTTGCACTGCAAGTGGAAAAGCTTTTACAATGGAAACCACCTCAGGGGATCAGAGTTAAACCCTTTGTGCAGGGCATGGACAGCTCTTGTCTAATTCCACAGTATCACTTCAGCAAAGGGATCCTGACCCAAATCCTCAGGAAATTCAGATCCTCAACCCAGACCTCTTCTCAGGTAATTTCCTTCATTGTGGGATGTGTTGTGTGGGAGCAACCATTCCCAGCTAAAACTTTATCAGAACATCTTCCCAGGAAAAGCCATTTTGGTCAACTGGAACTTCAAGACAGCTCTTTTATGAGAACCTTTCCCAAATACCTCTGCTCAGGGAATACTGCACTTCCAGCTTGGAGGACAGTAACAGGCTTACACATGATAAGATGGAGCCAACCCAGAATAAGGCAGTTGGTGAAATTCAAGAGTCCTGTTAGGACCTGCTCATTTCAGTCGATGAGAAAAGCAAGAACTTCAGGCAACTTTGTGCAGTTGGGGTCAAATTAGGGGAAGGGAGAAGCTGTGAGCTTTGCTGAGCTTTTCAATGCAACCACAGAGAATTGGTCTCCTCAGTTGAAAAAAAGGAGGATTAAAGACAGTGACTATGCCCTCGTGCAAGGGGAGAAACCTTCACAGCTCAGGAACTCTACTGAAAGTACTTCTGTTCAATTTTTATAGGCAGTTTTATCCTGCAGGATCTGGCTCTTGAGAAATACATTACACAAGCACGTGCGAATAATCCCACGTAGGGATTACTGATCGCTTTGCCAGTCTTTAAATAAATACCTGACTTTTAAGCACAAACAGATATAAAAATCCACAAGCAAGGGGCTAAGAGTACATGGGCAGTGCAGGGTGAGACCATCTCCTGTAGCAGCACTGCAGCTGGATCTGTTTAAACCAGCACAGAGGTTCTACCCAGAGGTTTGTTTTTCCAGTTTTTCCTCTACTGTGCATTTCTACTTTGCTACTTTACATGGATTTAAGAGAACCAGCCAGAATAAGTACAAGCTGGAGTATATAAACTAACTTCTTGTATAAATAAGCCACCAAAATTATTCAGAACTACCGACCTGACAAAAACAATACTAAAACTTTAACCATCTCCATGGAAAGAAAACACCATCATTAATCTTGCCAACAACAAAAAAAAAAAAGCCTAAGCTGTTAAATCTCTGGTAAGAGACAAAGCCGTAAGAGACTCATGATGATACAGATCTGATTAGTTGGAATCATTGAAGAGTTGAGGAAAGAGATGGTCAAATAAAGAGAGGCCAGGCCAGAAGGAAGTGCTCCACTTTCCTGAGAAGCAGACTTTCTGTGTCTGATTGGCTCTCAGAACTCTCCTCAGCCTCACTCACCATTCTTAAGAGAGAAGGTATTACCTTGTCCTGCAAGCCACAGAGAATTCCACGTCCTTGGAAATCTCTGCTTGGAACTGGCTGGTTTAAAGAGCACTCAGTGCTGTGGCTTGACCGATGCTGTACAGAGCTCCAGTCTTTGCCAGGGTAAGGGTTAATTACTGCTGATGGTCAGCAAATAAAAATAAAGTTTTATCCTACAGGCATTTGCAATCCTTATTTGCAATGACAGTGCTTCTTGCAGAGAGGTTCTTAGAAAGTCCTCTTTGACCCTTCCTTCTCCTCAGCAACAGAGGAAGGGCGAAACAAAAGGCATCTCAACAGAAGTTGGACTGAGAGCTCCTACCTGGTTCTCACAGTGCCAGATGCCAGAACTAAACATGTGGGACTGTAGCTTATAATAATTCTAACAGGACAGTAAACACAGACAATAAACTTTCAACATAATACAAAACTTGTGCTGCCATCCCTGGCAGAATTTCCCTGGCACAGAAATGTCCTGGATGTGAACACTTCCCCACAGAACGCTCCCTATCGATCCTGCTGCCATCTCATCCCCCTGCTCAATAATCAGGAAACTCCAGCTCCTGCTAAACATTTCTCCTTCACAGGAAAGTTTTTTTGGGAATTCCAGCCTCTGGCTTGGTTTCTTGTATTGCCAGGTCCAGCCTACGGACCAGAATAAACACAGAATATTCAGAGAGTGTTCAGTAGTCTCAGGAGAAGAGTTTGTTTTCAAAGTCCAAACAAGACTTTCACGACACAGATTCAGTGACTTCTTCCTCCAAAAGAAGGAGTCAAGGGATATGGGGCAGACAGCATTTTACTGGCATCACTGAGGACAGGTTTGAAACAAATCAAGGTAAGTGGGCAAGAATCTACCATCAGCCTTTAATATAAAAACTTAAGCAGTAAATTCAAAGTAAACAACAAAATAGCAAATTCTGTACAACAAAATACCAAATGTATACAACTAGGAAGTTTCCTCAAAATAATTAAAATGCTTTCCACAATGAAAAGGATTTAATATTTTTTGTAAATTCCACATTTTATAGATTATCAACCCCAAGAATTTAATTTTGAAGAAAGTAACTGATATTGTGTGGAGAACGACCTGGTTTTTACTATTCTCATCAACTTACCACAAACCACCTCCTGATTAGCTCATGCATAAGAAACACAATAGAAAGGTCAGCTGAAATTTCAACAGCCTCAAGATTTACTGATGGCAAGACCACAGGTTTCCAACAATCTGTTCTATCTGGAAAGTGTCTATCTACAAAGCATTTTAGTGTTTATCTAGAAAGCATTTTACAAATATTACAGCAATACCTACTGCTCTCTTCTCCTTCACACAGACTCACTATGTCATGTTGTATATAAAAATTTGGCATTTACCCCCCACTTCAGCAGAACACACAACACTCCACAAGAGTTACTGAGGAAAGTCAAGCTACTCATACAGAAAAATGTAGTTTTGTTAGGGTTAGGGTTTTACACTGAACAGAAATACAAAAAAGGGAAATAATCGAAAAATATACATTTTTTTCAAAAGAAAACATTGAAGTTTTAGATTGTTCGACCTTTCTCAGTGTTCCCTCATAGGGAGCAGTCCGTGTTGTACTACACCTAATTTAATTTTCTGTTTCTTCCTTTCTGCTCTTAAATACTAAAGAAACACAAAAAAGCATCATAGGGCACATGTACCATTGCTGAAGGAGCATGACACAGCTGCCCCAGTTAAAACAACCCCTGTTCTTTAGAATTCTGAGAAACTATTTAGGATATTTTTAGAGTATTGATAAGTGAATAATCTTTGGGTGAAAGAATTTCAATTAAGGAGCAATTGTTTTCCTTTCTGGGAATTTGCTGGTACCAGTCTAGGAACTCCACCCAGGAGCTTTGGGAGTTGTCTTTTCTTACTTAGTCATCCAGCTTTGGAAAGTCTCCAACCAAAGATCCCAACCTGAAAGACCCTGGTTTTAAAAAGATACATTTCATTATATTTATCTGCTAAGCACCTTTTTTTCTTTTTTAAATCCACCCACAGATATTAAGAAAAGCCACTAGAACTCTCAGAAATAGCTCTGCTTCAAAGATTTAAATACCTTTCTCTTATTTTGGCTCCAGAATATTCAGCTCATAAAGTGACTGCACTGGAGACCAAACACCAAGGTTCTTTTCACTCAAACTTTTATTAAACAAACACCATTCTGCTGCTGGCACCACAGTGGTTGCAGATCACTGTATAAAATCCCTACTACAAACACAGGATTTGTTCCTAAACAACAAGGGGGGGAAAGGGGAGCAGCAGCAGAGTAGCTACAAATCTATCTCCTTGCCATTTGGAACCCAGCTTTCACTGACATTTCAAGACAATCTTTTCGTTCTTATCTGTCAACCCTGGAGAAAGTGTGCAAATTTTACTAACAGACACTTCAATGTTGTGTCCAAGGGTCTTAAATAATTGAATTAAAACCCAGGATGGTTTAAGCACAACATATCTACCAGTTATCCCTTCATTATCTTCTGCAGTCAACAAATGCAGCTGTTGAATGTTCTGAACTTTAATTCCAACATTAGATTCTGGTTCCTGGCACAAATTTTAAATGATTGAACAATATTAAAGCATGGAACACACTAGGCTTTATGTAATATATAAATTATAAGATATCTAACAACAGGCAAATCTTTCCATAGGACTGGGTTATTGGAATACTAATTACCAATTTTCCTACTCTGAGAGCAAGAAAAAAATCAGTACCCTGGTAAAATTAAATTATTCATTTCAATAAAAAAATACTTTATTTCTTAACAGCAGAGATTTGGCAATAAGATTTTATATAACATCATTTACACCTGATTGTATTTCACTTCCAATTTTTTTAATACTGCAAGGTACAAAGCAAAGACTTATGAAAGGGACATGCAGCCAATGCCAAAGTTTCAATTACAGCCTTTCCTATTTGGCAGCAGCAAGTCAGGACTTGCGAGCCTCGTTCTCTTCCTTCAGATCATTGCTGAGGGAAGAAAGAAACCTGGAGATGCTGCTGGCACTTAAATATCTGCTTATCCTTAAATGCTGCAGATGATGCTGCAGATGATGCCAAGCATTTTGCACTTACTTGCATCAACAGGGGAGAATCCCCACTTTTTCACCCTCTTTTACAGAGCTGAAAATAACACAAACCATCAAAGAACTATCACTGGGAAAAGACAACTTACAAGTGTTCAAACGTGATCTTCTATTTCTTCAGGTTGCTGTCCCCATCCCCATTTTCCAGGCTCATATGTACAGGTGTAAAGCAGGCGTGTGTTTTAAAAGGTTACACTCTAAGGATTGCTTAATTTAAATAAGTGCAGAAAACAGACAACAATGCCCCCAAATCCCCCCAAATATCATTTCTCTCTCGTCTGTGTTCTGAAGCAGGAAGGTATTTAAAAAAAAGAAACACAATGTGCCTCAGAACTTCATGTGTGATCATTGCAGTAATAAGGGGGACTTTCAGAAAAGTTATCCACATTTTTCATCCAAGGTTTGTCACTGGATAATCCCTATTTTAAGGTCACAAAAATGAGTGTGTTATCAGATTTATCAAAATCCTCATACCCACCAAAAGCTGTTTCTGAATAGCAGTCCAACAATATGCACTCTGCCAACAAATCTATCTCCCCAAAATACTGCTAATATTTCAAAAGCTCCCAGACAAAACATGTTGTCTCTTTCATCTTTTATTTAAAAAAAAAATATATATAAAAGTATGCAGAAATCTTTTTTTCCTTGCTCCATAATTACACTGATTTGGAAAACAGAACAGCAATATTTAATTTTGGACCAGCAATAGGTTTTAAGAGTCAGTACCCCATAAGACATGCCATCTACCCTTACATATTTTACCCAGTTACTGCTCACATAAAAAATTCCTTATCAGTTGCTATTTTCTAAGACTTATTTATATGTATTCACACATCTAAAAATGTGCTAACACTATTGTTGAGACAGAATTCAGTGGAAAAGCCTGTCCATTGGAGGGACTCTGTTGCCCACTTGCTTTAAGACACTATCACCAGCTTCATCTCTGAGTACAGCTACTTTTAATGTGTGTACATACACATAAATATATATATGCAAATACATACACAGAGAACATCCGAGTGCCTTTTTGCCAGCTCACAGTTGGAGAATTCCAACAGAAATTTAAGGCAACAACATGAATTCACAGATTACTTTCTTTAATAAGTAATCCTGAAGGCTGGCTTTTGGTTTTTTTAGAGCAAGTTATCACTTCTGGGAGATCTGCAAGCAGCATCCTCCACAGCAGATGGGGTGAGGGTAAAAGCCTGTGGAGATGCAGCTGAGCATCCAACGGCGCGGTGCTCACACCCTGCACCCCTCACACCCGGTGCTGACCCAGGACAAAGGGCTCTAGCACTAGAGAGCCACTATTTTAAGTGTAAAGACACTCATTTTTTGGCAAACACTGATCAGTAGAGCTTGTCTTTATGTGGCACCATCCATGGGGAAGAAGCCCTCCCGCACTAATCTCGCTAATCTCCGGAGCAGGGGGAATCGCTATTAAAAATGCTACTTAGACAGACAGGCTTCTCTGCAAGTCTGCTACACAGGCTCATCAAACTCATTAAACCCAGCTTTAAATCCCAGGCTTGGGAGTGTAATCCCTTTAAGAAACCTGCTAGACTGGGCTGAGAGAAAAAAAATATGGTAGGTAGTGAACTGAAAGGTGCACGAGCACCGCTCACCTCATGGTCAGCATGGGAGATGGACACCCCACCTCCTTCTGCACCACCAGGGACATGCTGCTGCCAACACTGGGCAGGGAATGATGCCCTTGGAAAGCACACAGATGTTGTGTCTTCTACCTCAGCAGCAGGAAGGATGCTGACCTGCAGCTGTGTCAACCCTTCAGCCTCTACCTGACAGGGAAATCCCTTCCCTTGCCATCTGTACTATATGAAGGTAAAAGTTCTGCTGCAGCCGGCACAGCACAAAATTGGTGACTGTCCTTCATGGAGGAAGAGGAGATGGCTGGAGTGCCACCTCCTGCTGGCAGAGGCAGCAATTGGATGGGCAAGGTGAGATCTCACACCATTCCACACTGCACAGCCTTGGAAAAATCCTCCATGAGAGCCGTAAAATGCTGTGCCACCATTGTGCCTTTGGATACCCCGATAACTGATGTTCATCTTCCATGCACATGTGTAAAGAAGCTGTACAGCTGATTTCCAGGTTTCCTCCTGCCTACAAAGCTGCTGCTGCCCATGGAGAGACTGGAAAAATCCAAATCCAGCACTGAGGCTGTGAGGAGGCAACAAGCAACACCACAGGCATCGTATTTACAGAGAGAGAAAAGCAAAAGCTGCAACCTAAAAAGGCTGCAAGATGCAGGAGTTGTAGAGAGAGGTTCTCAGCACAGGACAGCCCAGCAGCAGGCTGCCTTGGGGAATTCTGCTCATGGAACTGGGATGTTTTTAATCACCCCAGCCCTGAACAGACTGCAGGACTGCAAACTGCTGGGCACCTTGTGTCTCCTCAACTGACCATCAGCTGAAGGACTGCAAGAAAAAAGCTATGGCACTGAACTGCAGCCTCCTGAATCCAGTGTTTTGAGGTAAATACAACAGCATGCAACTTTAAAGTTCACCTGGAGACTGGATACAAAGCTTCCTAGTACAGTGACTAGACAAAATGTAAAATAAAATGAAATTAGAAGGTTCCCTGTGGGGTCAGAGCAGTAAAACTGATTCTGATTAAGTTGCATTACCAGATAGAAGCAGGATCTCAATAATTTACAGCCAGAGACAGGATAAGTGTCCATTAGCATTAGTGTCTATGGATGTACACTTTCTATTTTTCCACATATTTAAGGCCTCTGAGACCATGTCTGTGCCTCTGGCTTTCCCTCTTCCTGGCTCCTAACCATTGAAGTTAAACCCCTTCCCTCCAGGCAGAAGAGGAGCCTTCCTCTTTAGCATCCTCTCCACCCCCAGAGGGTGGGTAAGGAAGAAGGCAGGATTATTTGCAGTCAATCTGGACACAGTAAATGGTCTCTAATGGTGTCTAGAACACAAAACTCAGGGTAATTTGAAAAAGTTATGAGGTTGGACATGATCCAAATTCAGATGAGCACAGCACAGCAGGATGTTCTGCAGATGTGTCAGTAACTCTTAAGTTTAGCTGTCCCTGACTTTTTTTGGTTTGTGTTTAATATACCTTTCAGCACCAGCAATCTGGGGAAGGGCACACTTGAAGCCAAACCAAGAAGTACTAAAGGAAATAAAAAAATAAGCCAGATCAATCATTACGGAAACCTGGTCTCATTATATTAATTGTGTCTAAACCTCCATCAATGTGCTCTTGGCCTTTTTCCCTTGGAGAACCAATGCAGAGTGGCTGCACTCATTTTGTGCCTCCTCCACTAATGAGCAGCCTCATGCCACTTCAATGCCTCTTCCCTCCCAGGAATCATTACCTTAAGAGTTAGAACTAATTTGACAAAAATCTGTTCTGCACCATCATCCCCAGGTTCTGGAGGTTTAAAGAAACCATTGAAGGCACTTGCTGACAGGTCAGAACAGCTCTCCATTGGTCTCCAACAAAAACAGATGAGTAAGAACATCTCGGTAGAGGTTTGGACTCTTTTTTTTTTTAAATAACTGCTTTATATTCAAGGTACCTGCACTTTCCCATGTACATTTTTGAAAGGAGTGGTACAAAGTTACTCCTCTTGCTCCCTCAAATTCCAGAGACTGAGGGATTTTTTCAGACTGTGAGTACAATGAAACAAAAAACATCATGAGAAAACAAACCAGCAAGGCCGTAGTGATGGTTGTTGTTTACTGTGTCCCCAGTTTTGGAGTGGGCAGAACATCCCAGCAGTGGTTCTCATCCCCTTGGGATGAACTGGGATCATCTCCATGTCTTCTACTCCTCCCTGGTGCTTTCAAGTGAGCGAGGAAGGAGGGTAACGAGCTGCCAGACACTTCTGCAGCTGATGAGCAGCAGCCACCCAAGAGGTGGTTGCATGATTTTGTGTATAGAAAGCTTGTAAAGCACTTTGGGAAGCTGCAGGATGAAAAGGACTATATAAACGTAAGATATTATTATTATTAAACCAGTGATCTGACAAGAAGAGACAGCTCTTCAAATCTCTACAACAGCTTGAGCTGAAGAGATCAGGGAGTCCAATTTGAAAAAATAATAATTTGAAACGAATTGGAGGATTAGAAGTGGCAGCTCTTTTGTGGATTCTCCATGGCAGGTAAATTTAGTAGGCTACTTTAATTTTGCATCGTTTTAACTCCTGGCAATGTCCTGTGCATTGAATCTGACAGAGAGACAGAGTGTTTGAAGCTGTCGTGGCTACATTTTAGTCTCCCAATTTTACAATCAGTGTTTGAATCTGCTACTACAACTCTGGGTACAGAGATCAGAGGCTTATCAAAGAGGCATCCATTTCAAAGACAAGCAGCAGCTTTGACTTCATTCCTTCAATGCTTAAAATTCCTGAAAAAGCAGATGAGCATACCACAAAACAGGTCTGAAGGAAATCTCTCTATCAGCTGTAAACCTATTTCAGTATTCATTTTTTAAGGATCTATTTTGGTCTCAAGTAAAATGAGTGTGTTTAGCAGAGATAATCCTCTCAACAGGTGAGCTTAATATATGCCTTTTCCTGTGACTGACTGAAAGAACATTTTAAACTTATTGCTTTTTCAAGCATTAATTGAAGAACTACTTCAACCAGCTAGCTGATTTTGTTTAAATCTTTTTTTCAGAGTAATAATGTCTTCCCTCTGCAAACAAAGCAGCACTTCATTTCTTTATTGCTGCCCTTATTTTCCTGCATGGATGAACCAAGTGCACGATGGGCAGCAACATGCGTACTTTGCAATGCCAGGGTTTAAAGGTGTAGCACACACTGGAGTGCTGCTTTCCACACTCAACTCTTGGTTTTAAGCTGAGTTTCAGCATTCCCATGAGTGATAATAGGACTGATCAGCATCCCATCAGCATGGAAATGAACGTGGGCGATTTTCTTCCTTCTAATCTCACACACACACTGCCCGTCATCGAGACCACTGGCTGCTCACTGGAACCAAGTGCCCGGTTGATTTTGCTAGAAAGGAAGAGTGGATTGCTCCAAAGTGATTTGCAAATCTGATCCCAGTTCCTCCAGCTGAGCACTGCACAACCCAGGGAGGCTCTGAAAAGCTTGTGCAGGGAGCAGTGGATAGTTTCCCACAGAGTAATGGATAGTTTTCCATAAAGCAATGGATAGTTTCCTATAAAGAATGGGTGTACTTTCACCAGGAGCAATGGATAGAGTTTCCCAAGGAGCAAGGGATAGTGTTTCCAGATAGCCAAGTATTCAGGCATTGGAAGCGGGGTAACCTGGCTCCTGCTGAGGTAGGGCAGGTGAGTGCAGCCCCAAGCCCACCTCTGGCTTCTTGTTTTCATCAAGCGTTGCTGGTTGACCCATCCCAGTTCTTCAGCACTTCATCAGCAGGACTTAGAGGCAAAGGGGATAATCAGCAACAGGTTAATTTGTCTGATTAAGGCTTGGGAGATGTGGCACTGGGAACTCAGTACAGCACAGTCCCCAGAGCCAGGCCCAGCCAGCTTGAAAGGAGCCGCCCGCTGCTGCCAGCCAAGGAACGCATTAACGCTGCCTTTGAAAGCCATGGCCATACCAGCAGCCTTAGCAAAGCTCCACTGCAGGCGTGGACATGCCCTAAAGTGCACTGAAAGTGCTGCAGAGTTTGGCTCTTCAGCGCTCAAATCGCTTCTGACAAACAGGACTGAGAAGTCTTAACACATTCGGGCGTTTTTAAAAGCACTCCCAGCACCATCTTGCACCAAATGAAAGCTTCGGATTAAAACCAGCTTTGGAACTGCAGAATGTTTGCAGGTGCCTCTCCTCAGGGAGCAGCTCATCCGTCAGCATTCAGCCCAGTAACACAAGTTTCTTTTGCAATATTTTATTGGAAGGTCCTCGGTGCCCACACACACACACACACACACATACTCTCAGACACACTGGCGAACCTGACAAATTCTTCAAAATACTTTAAATTACTGTTATTTACCCAGTAGGAAACAAAACATACAGAAAACCACAGCAGAAGCTTTTTATGAGATGTGATGATGCTGCATCTACCTCACCAATTGCACAAACCAGATTGCTTTCATTTATGAACTGAGCATTTTTCACTGCTTTCTCTATTTCAGAGAACCACAAGAAAGCCATTTTGGGGCAGAAGCGTCCCAAGTTTGGGTCCTTTAACAGCTTCAATCCTAATGAGTAATAATCACAGAATCATAGGATGGGTTGGGTTGGAAGGGACCTTAAAGCTCATCCAGCTCCACAGGGACAAGGACACCTTCCACTATCCCAGGTTTCTCCAAGCCCCATCCAACCTGGCCTTGGACTCTTCCAGGGATGGGGAAACCACAACCCCCGTGTCCCTGGGTGGCAATAATGAATAAATTAGGTGATGTCTGCCCAGCTGGCTGCAGGCAATGTCCCAATGGCAATCCTGTGCCAGGGCATCCCCAGGACCAGCACAGAGCTCATTCCCAACTCCTCATCCTTCCGGCTGAATGCTGCCCTAGTGCTGCTGCTTCCCAAGAAAAATTTCCTTCTTAAAAAGTCAGTGTACGTTCAATAGATAAATAACCACCTCTGTACTTAAAAAGTGCAGAACTATGGCCATAAATAAGCATTAGTGCTTCAAAAATTGTGAAACCACAGCTTTATGGTTTTAAACAGAGACAAGGTGGAATCTCGAATGGTGGCAATGTATTTCAGATGAAAGCTTTCAAGCAGATGAGGAATAGTTACAGGAGTTGGAACCTGAGTAACTACAGTTGCATTAAATTATTCCATCTGCAAGTCCATTAAAAATTGTTAATGGTTTTGTATGGCTTTTATATTTATTGGGTGGGTTGATTCCTATGTGAGTCATACATATTTATTACCAGAGGCCAGATAATGGTTATTAATAAAACTTCTTTTATTTGCACACTGTCTTGATGCTGCCCTAAATATTTACAACCGGACTATAAAATAAAAAGAATCCTCAAAAATTCTAAGCAGCACCAGGGATGCATCACAACTTTGCTTTTTGTACTTTATCACTTTTTTGGGGTTTCGTTTTTTCGAAACTGGAAAAAAACCCCTCAGCCTGGTAAATCCATTCCTTTTCTCAAGTCAAAACAGCACTAATTCTTTCAAAGCTTTAAAGCACTTTTTGTGTGGAGGAAGTGAGAGGAGATCCAAAGTTAAAGCAGGCTGGGTTTTTTATAATTAAGAAAATACATATATTTCTACACATAATTATGAACAGTAACAAAAGCTCAGTATTAAAATAGGTCCACTGAATCCCTGGAATTGTGCCTGCCAACTAAAACACCTACTATGAATTTAGTAATGGGTTATGCAAACATAAATTACAAGGCCAGACATTTTAAAAGGAAAAAAAGGTGATTTATTGTCACACTGGAGACACGGCAGGATAGAAGCACAATTTCATTTTTCCATATATTCATCAACACTGCAGATGTGTTAATGCAAAAAGAATTCCAAAATAAAAATTACTCTCAACTGCTCTAATTCTCATCTGTCATTTAATTTACTTTAAAATTGTTACCAGGAAGCAGGTTTTTTTGTTTTAAGCAAGCAAAACACACTAAAAATTCCTGGAAGAAAATAGGTTTTAAGAGCATTTTACAGACATTTCTCCCCCCAAAAATCAAGACTTCATCCAAAACTGACCACAACAGAGTAGCCCTGCAGAAAATTGGGGTATTTGGGAGGGTTTTTAATAGAAAAGCTTCAAACTGTCATTTGTAGCTTGGGCATTTGGTTTGTGAGTATTTTTACTCCACATATAATAGTTTCTGCTTCTCTTTCAAGCAGATCCAACTGTTCACTTATCCACTGTCAGAGCAGTGACAGGAATCTCTCCTAACTGGCAACTGCTGTTAAAAGAGTTATTTGTGACAACATCATAACTTTAATGAGAACAATGTGTTCCTTCAATTCCACCTGAGTGACTCTGAGGTGGTCCAGCAGATGAGCTGAGGGTTACAGAATGTTTGTTCACAAAGTAGAAAAGGAAAAATACTAACTGAAGATGTTTAATTATTTCTTCGCTTGGTAAATACACATGGGAAGGAAGAGCAGGGATATTGATGCCTGTTATTTTTATAACTCTTGAAAATAAGTCAAACTATTGTTCAGAGTAAATTTAGGAACTGAACTTCAGACTTGCTTGGAGAGTGATCTCCATACAAATTCCAGGTGTTCCACTTACCTTTAAAAGTACCATAAAATAGAAGGTAAGAATGGCTGGTAATTATTGGTACCACAGTGAGAAAAATCTCAGCTATTTCAGCTAAAAAAATGACAATATTTTCCCTTAAAAGCCAGTCAATGATACATCAATAAATCACGTTATATCTTAATGCACACTACATAAAGTACAACCATTCTGCAGGAGGAAGGATGACAAATGCTCTGTCAGATTGAGCTTTTTTCCTTTAGTTCTGACCTTGAAAACATTCTCCTCTTTCAGCCCTCACCCCCAACCTTCCCCTGCCCCGCTGCCTGCCCTGGCCACTTTCCAACTGGGTCAGCCCTGCGAGGTTCAAGCAAAGGCAAGAACAACCAGGGAAAAACAAACTGTTTGCTTTGCCTTCTTTCAGTCTCAGTGACAGCAGAAACTCACTGCAGCATCAAAGGCTTAACAAGAGAGATTAACTTGTAAATATTTGCTTACAAGTGTGTCCCTTTGTAAACCACAGTAATACCCAAAATACCCCCTTTTCTCCTTTGCTGCAATGGAAAATGCTGCACCCTTGGCATTACTGAAATCCAATACCTGCAACCAATGCTGTGAGAAGAAAAGTGAATTCTTCAGCTCTCAACCAGGAAAATGCTCAAATGAAATAAATCTACATTACTAAGAGCAAGTTGACTTCAGAGGAATTAATTTGTTCAACTGCTCTAATGAGTTCAGTTGAATCAGATGTGTCCCCCTCTTGAGTATTTTTGGAACTCTTGAATAAAGTAATTGCCTGTATATTTTCAGATTTACAAAAAGACTTCTGAGGTAAATGTGTTGTAGAAAACTGATTTAAGGATATCTTGACTTGAAAGCAAATGGGAGATAGAAACAGTAACTCAAAGTGGTCCAGGTCATGTGGTTTCAGAAAAATGCTTTAAATTAAACTTCTCTGCCTAATAACATACAGCACACTCATGACTTCTGCAGGTCAGGGGAACTTTTTTCCTGGGTTTCAGACCTTTAAAAATGCTGTTTGAAAATCATGAACTCTGAAATCCTACATAGCAATAATCCCCAAAGTATGGCCTCATTTGGTAAAAGGCCTTTCTCAAGCCCTGTTATTCCCAAATAAATTGCACAGATTCTGCTGCCCACCTTCTGCTGCCACCCTGCTCTGCTGGAAACAGCAAAAGTCAAGACAATAAAGACAATTTTTTTAAAAAAAAATTAATAAAGTTTACTGAGTGTGGTGGGAATAGTCAATGTGGTCAATGGAGGTCAGTTTTAGGAGAATCCTAGAAAAATACAACTGTGAATCATAACTGTCTTAGTGTTCTCTCACTTCCAGTAAAAAGGCAGCAAGAGATCATAATATAGAAACAGATGTCAGAAATTCTGATGGGTTTCCTGTCAACAGTGAGAACATGCTAAAGTGAAATATGTATTAAATAATCTGTCCAGGATCAGCTTAGACCTCATTTAACCCTTCTGACTCCATAAGACTGGTGTTTAGATCACATTTAAAGATATGGAGATAGATTTTTTTACTCTTCTGAGAAAGTCACATCATAATAATAATATACTTCTCCATTTAGCTTTTGAAATACCAAGCCTATGTAGTACAAATTATCATAAAAATCATTTACCTGGCAAACAAACCTCTTAAGAATAAAAATATGGGAAGGTAGGACATGACACCTAAATATTATCCTAAAGGAGAGGTATTCATCAAAGGGGGAAAGAAAAAGAGAAAAGAGGGAGGGAAAGGGAAAAAAAGGAGGAAAAAGGAAAAAAAGAGGGGAAAAAGAAGGGGAAAGTGGGAAAAGGAAAAAAAAAGGGGAAAAAGAAGGGGAAGGGGAAAGTGGGAAAAGGAAAAAGGGGGGGGGGGGGGGGACAACCCAGCTGTAGATGGCAGCAAATCAATATTCACACCCCTCTGTACACAGACACTGAGAACATCAATTATCCTCAGACAGACTGTGTGTTTTCAGTAGATTTTGTTATTATTTCCACTTTGTCACACAGACTAGACCAAAGCTGACTGTGCAACGTCATTGGGAATCAACACAATTCACTACCCACAATTCTGAAGATCCTGCTCTCATTTCAAGAACTAATTCAAGCAGCAGAATTAATTTTCTTTTTTTTACCATTAATTTGATTATCTTTTGCTGTAGAGACTGGATATTTCAGTAGAATACTCCAGAAACATTGGAGACAAAGAATTTAAGAATGTTACACTTTGAAAAACTGAGCCCTTCCATAATAACTGTCTTAATTTCCTTTAGTTCCTTATGACTTGCAATTATAATGATTTTTTTTAAAAAAAGCTCGTGGATCTTAAAGATATGCATCACCTTGACAAGCAACATGATGAATAAAACTATTACTTGTGTACAAGAAGATTTTACAGGCGTCTTTCTTTCTCTTTGGGGCACTGCAGAACGGTGATGGAGCAGGATGGGGAGCACAGGGATGGTTTGGGTGGCACTGATGGAAAACAGGTTTGGTGTAGGCAGGTAAATGTCATTTATTTGAGATCAACCAAGGGCTCAGGGTGAGCAGGCTGCTCCCTCCACCCAGTCAGTGTTTAGGTATTATTTTGTTTTCTAGCACCTTCCCATATTCCATTTTCCAGTTTGATGTTTGAGAATTTACATTTCTGTGCTTGGAGGTTCTCCCACATCCCTGCATAACTCTGCCCATCGAACCTTTAATCTGCTTTACAGGATTCAGACAGGAATTTGGGCATTTAAAGGTAATCTTGACTTTCTCAATCTCATCAATTGAATACATTTACAACCCAGAAACTGCAAAGGGCAACAACAGTGAGGAGTCACCCATCCAATTTACCATTTTACCCATCAGGATAAAAACAAGGGGCCACAGGAACAGGGCAAGCTCCTGCCTCTAAATCTGGCCTTTATGCAGGCACCTCCCATCTGCCTGATTTTCTAGAGCTCATGATCTCCCACTATAAAATTAGTTGCTTATTTCATTTCCCAAGAGCAGCTGACCCAGGCCTCCCAGGCTGGTCTTTTGTCTTGTGCTCAGTTTAATGACCCCTGGCTCAGGTGAGCCTGGTAATTAACAACCCCCACAGCTCAAATCATAGAGAAAAGCAATGGAGAGTTACAGGTTCAACAGGCTTAAAAGTGGAAGTATTAGAAAAGCTCTTCAATGGTTAAAACAGAAATGGGCAAGCAAAAAGTGGTTACTGAACTAAGAATCTGGGTAAAAACAAAAGCAAAGTTATCAACATTAGGAACTATCTACACTTTGTGCCAAAAATTATTAACCTGTGCACCTGAAATTATTTGGAGACTACAAAACCCCAACTCTGAAAGCTGGTCATTCAAAGATTCCCTTATTCACACCAGAATTGGCATATGAGGACAGAATTAGGTAAAACAAGAATTTCACAGGGGTTAAAATACCCCCAAAATATCTCAGCCAGTCACAACAGTTCAGGATTTGTCACTGTAAGAAAATAATCATCTGATGCAGGCTGGCAATTCACATGATATATTTTGAGATGCCTTCCAAGTAACAGTCATGTAAAATTGATGTTTCAAGTAATCTCCTGACCAGTCTCAGCCTTCCACAGTAGCTGCTCAGGGGGAAACAAATTGAGACTGAAAATACTCCAAAACATCTATGAGCAGCAGGTCTGACACAACCTCCTGAAAGGTGTGAGGAGGTAAAGAGTATTTTTGCAATAACAGGTTAAGAACCCTTTCTAGAAGTTTCTGCACAACCACCACTGAATTTTCCGTTCACATTAAGTTCCCAAACATGAGATACTTCTTCCCAGAGTCGTCTCCCAGTATGCCAAGACAGAAATAGTATTTTAACATTTTTAAATACCAAAAGCCCTAGGGTCATTCCTCTAAACATGAAAACTTTGTATTGCTTTTGCAGCAATTTGGTAATTTGCAAGGAAGGCAGAAATGACCCAAATAGATCTGTCACAATTTTTAAAGTAAAAAGAAACAGAAGTATCTTCAACTTTTTTAGTAATTGTTTGAATCCTTTTCTGCTGCACAGGAGATAACTTTCAAGCAGATATTACAGAAAGTCTAGAGGCAGCAATGAGTAGGAAAGTCAAGGCAATCCACACTTGTCTCCTGATTTATGGTGGGACTGGCAAGGACAGAGGAAAAGAGATGCTGGCACAGCCTAAACCAGGGCTGCACCAACAGGGATGCAGGCAGGGTGAAACACAAAATGGAAAGTACAATTCTGAAACAGATTGTTACATTTAACAATTCCATCTTTGTGGGTTTGTTTCTTTTTTTAATGCCAAGAAAGTTGTTACTTCATCGTGGAAATCTGAATTGAGCTGTACACTGGGTTATTTATCTATCTGAAGAACATTGTGCATCCAAGCTGGTTTTCTACCACAGAACTCTTTTGTTATGAAAAAGAGCACAGTGGATGTTTTAGGAACATAAATGTATCGGTTTCAAGATGCCAGTGGCTCCCTGTGCATTCCCTGTCCATCCCAAGGATGTTTCCCATTCTGGGGAGGCTTCTGGACAAAGCTGCAGTTACTCATCCTGACTTCTAATTTCCAGCTGTCTCCCAAAACTGTGAAGTTTTGAGAAATGTTCATAGACCTCCTTGCTTTTTGGGAGTGCAAAAAACAACTGAAGGTGAACACACAATGCACAAGCTTTAAATTCTGCGTGAGGAGGAAATCCAGTGCAGTTTTCCAGCAGGGATAGCTGGACACCCACATCTACCACACCAAATCCCTTGGACAGGACAGAGCTTCCACATCTGAGCTCCCTCCATGCTCCTGGGGCAAAAACTGCATCTCAAGTTGGCTACAGCTGCCCATTCCTTCAGTTCAGATACTTTCTTCTAATCCTTTGATCCCATTTTCAGCCTTTCTCTCTCAGAGAAAGAAGAAGTTGCTCTTCAGAAACAAAGCTGCAGAAGAGAACCACAGCAGAGAAGGCAGACAAAGAAAGAACCTAAAAAATCCATGCAAGCTTATAAATGAGTGTGGTTCCACAGGGGTCCTTGGACAAAAGAGGATGTAGAATCTAGCACAGACCCCAATTTCCTCAAACACTGGGGATGTTCAGAGTGTTATTTTGAATGCAGTCCCTGAATAAATAAAACCCACATATTCTAGAAGAGAATAGAGGCTACAGAATTGTATTTTGTAAACTAATATTTAAAACCTTCCCATCAAATGATTTAAATTCTGTATCCTCCTTACTGGAAGGACTAACTGTATATCATTTCCCACTCTATCTCTCTGTACAAGAGGATCTATTTGCCTCTGTACATTCCTCTCCCACTGAGTTACCAAGGTGCTCTCCCAATGCACTTTAAAAGTGTAGTGTCTTGGGGTTTTTTGTTTGTTGCTCCCCTTCTGCTCCACAAAAATAAAACTGGCTTAAAGAAATCTCCTGAAATCTGCAACATGCCATCAGATGGGAGCTGGCAGCTACAGCCACATTCTGAAGAATTTGTCATTTTCCTTATAGGAAAAAAAGGAAGGCAGCAGGAAACAAGTTAGGTTTTGTAGTATGAACTTGAGCTTCTAGCAAACAATTGCAAATGTGGCCCCAGAATTCCACGTATTTTCTGGATTCTGCACAATTTCCTATACCCTCCACATTCTTTCACTTCTCTCCTTCCTCCTTGTCTTCCTAACAGTTTGCAAAGTGCATCAACTCTCCCTCTCACAGCTCCTGAACTCACTCTTCAAATTCTTTTACTCCTTTTAAAAAGCCCTGTTCCTTCAAAGCCACAGTCCCCAAATTCTACTTTTTCTTCAAAAAGAATTGATTTCTGTCTCCTCAGGGCACTGGTTAAAAAACACTGCCTCTCCCCCACGAGTCACTCCTGCTCCCGCATTACCTTTCCCCTCTCTGGGTCAGCATCCCTCCCTCTGCACCCACAGGAAGCAGAGCAGCATCTGCTACTGGAGAAGCAGCAATAAAGGTTAGGAGAGCTGCCTGCTGCTTCCCTCCCAGGAAGAGGCTTGGAAGGAGCTGGTACTGGCGTATCAGTTATCTGGAACTGGCTTTGAAACGCCACAACATTCCTGGATGAACAGATTGCTGGCAATCAGCAGGGAAAAAATACCCAAATCCACAAAACAAACAGAGGAGCCAGCCAGCCCTAAGCACTGCTCTGCTTTCAGGAGGCAACAAAGTGGGATTATCTGTGGGATTGAGGTAACTGCACATGCCTGTGCACAGACACACTGCACAAGCTCACAGGAAGAGTTTAAACACTCCCAGCTTCTCACACAAAATATTCACCTTTCCCAGCTTTGCCCATTGGTCCCTGCAAGTTTTACCCCACAGCTGCTCCATGCACATTCTCCCAGGGGAGTTTGGCTCAGCCCTGACCTTGTGTTTCCAGTGAAATCAACAGCAAAACTTAATTTGATTTTTGATGGAAAAATGAGCATCTTTGAAGTTATGCCCTTGATATAGATTTATTTAGGCAGTGAAATGTCATTTTCTACATCCAAGTGCTCGGAGAGTTTGGATTGGCAAAGGAGTTTTTTTGCAATTCTCCAGGTTTAACATTATCATATCATTTAGAGCAAGCCTGTTTCAAGGCCGCTGTTGATGCTTCCTCTAAAAACATCAATCTGTATTTCAGTATTTACAGAATGCAAAAGCTTCCTGATGAGAAAAACATCAGAGATAAGCAGGTATAGATAAGGACCTGGCAATACATACAAAAAATTATAGAAATAAACCATTAAGAAGAAATCATCACTTCCACATGCCTAAGACTATCTACAGGAGAGACTGGGATAGCTTTTCTCCTTACCTCTGGAGTGTTTTTCTTGAACTCACGACTTTGCTCAATAAGTTTTTTCCTGGACTGCTCACTTTCATCTTGCCGGTTCGCCAATATCGTTGCTGTGGTATCGAGCTCTCTCTGTTAAGAAAAAGAAACATAAACCAAAAAAAAAAAAAAAGAAAAGGAAATACAGTCAGAGCTCTGTCACAGAAATAAAAAAAAAACAAACCCCATACATCATGTTATTGGGAATATTGAGCAGCACAGAACAAAGCACCAAGCAACCAAAACATCACCATTTTTCTCAAAACTATTCATGGCTCCACCCCAGCGTTACACAGGACAGCAGCAGTGGCACACAGGACACACCTCCTAATAAATTCCCTAATCCAGTCAAGATTACAGATACTGGACATATTCAAACCAGGTTTATTTTCACCTGCCTGCTTTTTAAAGATATTGGTTTTCCCCCTTTTGAGTTATCCTGTTAAAAAATTTATTAATTCAAATATTGGTTAATCTTATACTTGAATCTAGACTGGTTATGCTTCAGTCACTCTTAATTTCCTATGACATGCTGTATATAACTCCATACTTCCAGTGCAGTGCTCTTTTCCATTTAAGTCTTGCCTTATTTGAATACAAAATTATCTTTTCCTATTATTGGAATCTATTCCTCCAATGTTATTAGCAGCTATCTCCATTTCCTCTCCAAAACATATCTTTTTTTAAGCACCTGATGAACGCCAGAGTATCTTCCAACAGTTTCTACTGAGCTAAAGCACAGGTCCCACTGTTTCCCAGCTTCTTCCAAGTGTGTTATCCCCATCCCAGTTCCTGCACTCAGTGCTGTGCTTCCAAATGTCACCATAACAGACTGAACGGGTCACTTATCAGTGCCTAAACCAACAATATTCAATCTTCTGTGTCAGTTTATGCCTCTGCTGCAGCATTTCCACAGAACATGAAGAAATAAAGGCAAACCCATCCATTCAGATACAGACATCGTTCCCCAAGTCACTGGGAGAACCAAGAATTCATAAAAGGAATTTGGCACTGTTTTAGCCTCTGATTAATTCAAAAGGAGAAAAACCTGGCTCTACGAAAAGTTCATGAAAAGGAAGAATGATATGCTAGAACAAGACTACCTTCAACTCATCCCTCTGCCAACGTGCCTCCAACCTGCCTGCAAAACTCCCAGTATTCTCCACCAGAAATTTGCCACGCTTCTGGAATTTGTTCATAACTCAACCACCTCTAAGGGACCAAAAGCACAAGCCTGGGACCTCCTGTCAGGTCTAATACCAGACCCCAAATAGGAGGTCAAGTTGCTGACTTGACAATAGATACAGACACTACTGTCTAAATACTCTGAAAAAGCCTAATTCTTCATTTTAGATATATTTTTGAATGGGTAAATCCTGGAAGGATGGACATGAGTCTTAGGTAACTCCACAGTTTGACCTCTGGAGGGAAAATAAAAAGCCTTCTGCAGTTCCCAACTCAAGAGGACCAATATTTTTTCCCCCTTTAGGTTTATTAACATAAAACTAAGATTCTTTTTCTTTCTTTTTTAATAAATATATGGACCATAGTTATACTAATCCTTAGAAACCAGCTCAATATGACAAATGGATGTGAAGCCAAGCAGTGTGCTGGATCCGGTGACCTAAATATTGTCACTGAAATGCTTAAAAATCCTTCTATATCTGACTTTGAGTAAAGAAACAGGAATATGTCCACCAGATCTTGGTTTGGAATTCTGTAACATATGTGAAATCTATTGCAGAAAAGTGGGAAATACTTAACAGTTGGATAAACCACATTTGAAATTCATCCCAGCTAAGTTTATGCAAGAAAAAAGAGCAACAGAAACCAATGTGGTTAAGCAGAACTATAAAGAGCAATATAACGGCTAAGCAGAAGGCTTTTAAAAAATATAAACAATCTGGTACGGCCAGAAACTTGGAAAACTATATTTAAAAAGGAAGCACACATTTAGAGCCAAGCAAAGAAAACACAAATCATGAAGTAAGAGGGAATTTCAGTCAAGCAAAGAACCAAGTGCTTTGGTTTCCGATAGCGAGCGCTAGCAAGGAACCTGACCTATGGAAAAGAAAGACTTTTAAAGACCTGTGCCTGCAAGTTTAGAGACAAGAAAGAAAAAGAACTGATTAAAAAAATAAGTAAAATTTCATATTTTGTGCTACAATGAAGAGTCAGGTAGCAAATGACAAAGAACTTTCTCACCCTCACTGCTTGATTCATACTGGTGCCACGGCGCGCTTATGCCGGGCGCCTTCCCATTACTTTCTGAATTCCTTTTGGGACAGGTCTGATAATTCCTCACCACAAAACATTTCCTTCTGTGACATATCAGGCGCGGACGTTGCCAAGGAGAACTGCCAGCACACCACTGCACCGAGCTGTCTGACTCTGGGGGCTGGAGCCCACGAGCTCCAGATATTGCACTGATGAGCAACTGAGAGTGTAAGATGCAATTCCAGCTGAGGAACCCCATGATCTAACCCCATGATTTGATACAAAATAAGATATTAAATCTGCAAGCCATGTCATAGTTAATAAGACCCAAATCAAAACTGTTTGGAAAATCGCTAATCTTTTCTTCCTTACTTGATTTGAACTGTGTACAATGCAAGTTTCATTTATTTAAACATAATAATAGATACAGGATTACAACCCAGAAGCACCAATGGCAGATTTTTCATACTTCTGTGATTTAATCTCATGAGATAGCCCAATTTGTTTAAAAAAATCAATGTGGCCAATGCATTATTTCTGCAAGCAAGCTCATTTTAAGGAGTAAATAGTAGTAACTTCAACATTTCAAACCTGAGTACTGTGTAACACTCAGAGGTAAACACCTTCCCAAGCTTTGCAATCACCCTCTAAGTAGGTAACAAGTAAAAGGAGATGTAATTCTGCACAGAGAGAAGTGTCTTGGAGAGTCAAAAATAGGAGCCCATGTCTCAGTATCATCCTTCACACCTTTGAAATCAAAAGGGTTCCAAGGAAAAGCAAACAAAAACCAGGGCTCAAAGGTATTGCAGCGGTGACCTGGCTGTGGAAAGGATTCAAAGCCTGGAAGCTTTAGTTCCACTGATTCAATACTGGCTAATGAACTTTCTGGCCCAAAATAGCCACCATTCAATCACCCCTGCAGAAAGGGAGTCACTGCTTGGAGCACATCTTGGGAGAGAACAAATAAGACCATTATCCCTCCCCCTGCCCCCAAGTCCCATTGATTTAGGGCAGTTCAGAGATAACTAAAGAACTCTCTCCAGGGTTTCTACTTTGACCCATTTCAACAAATTTACTGGGGGTGGGAGGAAGGCAGTGGGAGGAGAGGAGACAAGAAAGTCTTGTGCTCCTAAGTGTGGGAGTCATTAGAAGCAGTCCCCAGAAAACAAACATTAAAGGCTTTCTTTTAGTCA
Organism: Corvus brachyrhynchos; assembly: GCF_000691975.1. Classification (NCBI taxonomy): domain Eukaryota; kingdom Metazoa; phylum Chordata; class Aves; order Passeriformes; family Corvidae; genus Corvus; species Corvus brachyrhynchos. The sequence continues at coordinate 2,135,518 of NW_008239778.1, forward strand.
GTATAGAAATAAAAAATCTAAAACTAGGAGGGTCAATCCACTATCCAGTGTAACAACAATCACCTTGGAGTGAATTTATGTTCTCGTAACTCAGGTACTTCCAAACCCTGTTAGACTCTCTGTTCATCCTGTCTCTGTCACCCCATGGTGACATGGCTGCATGAGATCCACCAGAGCAGAGCCAGCCTGCTGAAAACATCCCATCCTTCCCCTCTTAATTTCTGCTGCATTGAATCAGCTCCCTGTTCAGGGCCCAGCTGTGCCCACAAGGAATTGCACCATTACAACAGGGAGTGGGAAAACACAGCTGGAGTGAGGGGGCTGTGGAATCCCCCTTTTTGGCACCAGCCTGCAACTAGGTTGACCCCAAGTAATTACGAAACTCCGGGCTCACTGCAGGCGAGTTTCAAGGTTGTTTTCCTTTACGGCTGACATGTCTTTGCCTACCAGATGCATTCCTTGATAATCACCCGGCAGCAGGTCTGCACCACTGACCAGCTCAGCACAACAAGTCCTTCCCTTTCCACAACAAGAAGATTCAAGTCAGCCCTTCCATTCCTGAGACCTGGGAGCTGCTGGGTGGCTGCTCTCAAAGTTGAGTCCTAAAAATTACTCACTTACGAAAATAGTTTCAGAAAGAAATTGAACTTTCTTGGATATTTATGAAGTTTCTGTTCCCTTGCCCATGTCTAACAGTTACTGGCCACTGCCCTGCCATGGGCATTTCACAACCAAAGAAACCACCACACTTCAGCATCCCAATTCCCCCAAAAGCTGCTCCAACAACCATAACTAGTCCTCAGTCTCTGCTTCGAACCAGTATTCCCATGGCTCACATGGAAGAAGTTACAAAAACTTGTAATAACTATCTGCAAGTACTGTGACCGTATCCCAAACTATTGTAATTCTCCCACATCTAAATGTTTAATCCTTGCTGCATTTACCATAAAACTCCTACACTGGAGCAAGAAACATATATCACAACTTTAAGACAAACTTAAAGATTATTTCCTGGTAGGCTTCTAGACATGGATGCAAAGCCTAGGCTGTGCCTTTGGAAGCCTTAAGTGTGACTGCAGAGATTAACAGGGCAGCAGGAAGAATTTTTTCGTGGAAAAGGTGGTCAACCATTGGAATGGGCTGCCCAGGGAGGTGGTGGAGTCCCCATCCCTGGAAGGGTTCGAGAAACAACTGGACGTGGCACTCAGTGCTCTGGCTTAGTTGTCAAGGTGGAGATCAGTCACAGCTTGGCCTTGATGATCTCAGAGGTCTTCTCCAACCTTAATGATTCTGTGATTCACCGTAAACCTCATTTTACTTATTACAAGGACCGACACAAACCACAACTTCATGTAGATTAGGAATTTTCTACCAGTAAATGCAGCATTAACCACTTCCCCCGAAATCCTGTTTCTGTGTATTTAAGGTATTTCCCTTTATCACCAGTTCAATCAGATCCCCAGTCTACTGATAATCTGCTACTGAAAGGAGTTTTCAGAAGTCTCATTTCTGTTTTCATCCTCTCACAGGATTGCATTTGTCAGATCTATCAAAGCTCTCAATGTAGCTTTTTGCAATTTTTAATTTCCTATTAAAGGAAAATTTCCCAGTGCCAGGATGACACCAGTGCAGAAGCGTCTGGCACAACTCCGCACACACACAGCCTACTTGTCTTGGGGAAATTTTACATTTCCCTAACTGCTCCATGAGGCAATCCACCCTTCAATCTCAAAACCTCATCATTTTCACCTGTTCAGCAGCCAGCGTACCGATTATATAAGTATTTCAGAAATATTTCAGAAATTATAAACTGCTTTGAAAGCTTGGTGTGCTCCTCTGGAAAAACAGAGCCATGTTCACCTGATAACGCTCTAGATTATGACTGGGGGAGAAACCACGGGGCTGACACTGGGAATTTTTATTAATGTCTGTTTTGACTGTAAAAGGCCAGCCCCAGTTCTAAGATGAAAGTGTGTAGAAAGGTAAAACATCGTAAGGATTCTGTGAGCAGAGTTCGTGTCAGCTTTGCTGTAAAGCCCCTTTCTAAAACAAGCAAAAGGAAAGACCAGACAATCCAAAAAGAGCACAACATCTCAAGAACCACGATCCCATCTTACAATTCAACAGTGACTGCTGAACAAATAACGAAGACCAGAATACCTGTAATTTACACTCCCAGAGGAAGAAAAAAAATAGTAAAAACCCACAAGCATGAAAACATTTCTTAAGAAGCATTTTGCCACTCGGCAAACTGATGCAAGTACCTTTCACACACAGAATTAGTTAGAAAATTTCAATAAACGCATTTTATTTCCGCATACTGAAGTAATTTGACTCCAAGTAAGCTTTTAAACAAGCTTTAACTGGAACAAATTTAGCGCTCTGTGCAATGCTTTTGGGACAGGGAGTCAACGTGTGTGGTGGCCACTGCATAGAACAAAGAGAGCAAGAACAGAGGTGCCAATGGAGCCATCAATAAAATTATTCTAATTAGCAGGCTACTAAATAAAAACTCAAAAGGAAAATGTAAAAAAAAAAGGAGTTGTGGCTGTGTCTGCTCACAACAACACCAGCCAGTGCCACAAATGTAGGCCAAACCTATCAAACCATCTTGCAAGAGGGGAAAGGTAGCACTGGCTTTTCAAAAGGAGCTACTATCAGCAGAAAGCAACCACCAACGCCATACCAATGCCAGCAACAAATGCACTGCAAGGGAAAAAGCCTGGCAGAGCCAGAGCCAAGATGATTACTCCTGTCTTTTCTTCTACACCTTGATTTAAAAACTTTTTAGAAAATGCAAAGAACTGGAGACCATCCAATGCCAAAGGTCTGTACTGAACAAGGTTTTTCTCTCACTCAAGAAAACAATGAAACATTGCCTATTTGTTTCAAAAGGCAGTTTTTCTTCTTCCAGCATTATTTACTCCCTTTCCATCCTCCTCAAACCGAGGTGCAGAATGACTGCACAAGTCCCAGGCCCGAGGGTCTCCAGCCCTGCTGACAGTGGCACCACGTGGGTGATGTGCTCTGACTTCTCTCCAGAAATGATGCTCAGGCTTCATTCACAGCACCCTCAATCTTCACCCCAAAGCTTCTCTCCTCCTCCTGTTCCTCAGTTTCTACCCCACACCATCACTAATCCCTTTGTTCCCACCAGGTCCACCCTCACCTCACCCCTACAGCAGCACCATTCACCTCAAGCATTGGGCAAGCTAAAAACCAGCTGGAGGGTGGATTTTACCAGACCCAGCAGCACTCCCTTCTCTCTGCATCTCCCAGCCTGCTCCTTTCCCAGCCTTCTCCCAAGCTGCTCTCCCACAGAAGCTCCACAGTGTGAAACCACCAGCTTCCATTACCTCACCCAAAGACCCGCAGTTTGGGCTCAATATACGGCAGAGAAACTGTCAGCAAACCCACTCCACCAGTTACTTAACACTCTGCTTGATTTTGCATTGCAGTTCATCACACTTTGAAAGGACATAAATTTGCTAAAAAGTGAGTGTTTGCTGGGGAGAGGGCTCCCTTGGTTTTGCAAGCACAGCACATCCACAGCCAGCCGGCTGCAGCTCCCGTCCCGCTGGGGAACTGCCTACAGCTTCACCCACTTCCCACACCATCATTTTCACACTCTTCCACTTAAAAGCAAAAGTTCAAACCGGTTGCTTTAATAGCTACAACAGAAAAAGCTAAAAAGTAATGAGTTAATTTAAGTGTTGCTGCAGTGAGTCTTCCCAGAAGGTAGGATTTCAGATGGATATAGCAAGGGGACAGTGGGAAGCAGCGAATGCTGCTCTAACTTGGAGCAATCTGCTCACCCACCATCCACTGGCCATGGAGTAAAATCACAGTAACACCCTGTGAACACCTGCTCAACTGCCCTGTGCTGGCTTTCTACAGATAAATTTAAGTTCATCACATATGAACTAGTTAATCACGGTGAAAGAAACAAAAAAATGCCTCAGCTTAGTGTATGTGACTTTCAGGCCAGCTACAGGGTGGTGGGGATTCAAACTGCATCTTCTTCTGCCAAATAAAATAAATTATGGGAAACCAAAGGAAACCCACTGCTGCTTGCACAGCCCTTGCCTGGGCAAGACCCAGTGTAAAGTCCATCTGCTTGACCTCCTATCTCGCTGGTTGATCAAGGCTGACCAAACCACAAGGCCAGCAGCCGTACTGACCATAGCTCTGACCACACCACAGCAGCCAATTACCCCATGGCTGAAGTGGCCACAGAGAACATAAAACCCACTCTGTGGAGATCATGGCACGCTGGGTCCCACCAGGGCCAGGCTGCCCTGCCCATCCCCTCCGCTTCTGTCACGGCTGCTCGGGGCAGGAGGAATGTCCCCTGTCCCCTCCTCAGCCCTCCACACACACGGGTGACAGGGAATAGAGAAGGACACTGAGGGAAAACCAAGAGCTTAACCATGTCTCTGATCCCAGCAAACTGGGAGCCAGGAGATACACAGCATCCATGATCCATAAAACATGTTCATGGTGTTTCTGATCCCAGCAAACCAGGAGGTTCCAGACAGGAGAAGCACAGGGCCCATGATACACAAAACACATTTTGGTAGACAATTTTAAAATGAGTTTTAGCCCTTAAGTTGGAAAAACATATAAAATAAAAGGCAATTAACTGATGAATAATTACAAACTACTGAATGCACTGCTCCTGCCATTTGTCTGAAGCCCAAAAGCAGCTCAGGTGGAAGAGGATTATGCTGCCATTTTGTAATAACACACCTTCAGCAAATGTCTTACTTCCAAGGAAGATCAGATTCATGAGCTACATTAAATAATTCTTTTGACCACAGATCAAAGTAAAACGTAGTCTTAAAAGAGTGGTTTAAATATCAGAAAGTTCAACTCTTTAACTAAGCTCTGTTACATCATTTAAAGTATTGAGTTACTCCCCTTTCCAGCCTAAGCTGTGCTGGTAAATGAAGCATGACCAGGCTTAAAGCGAGACACGTCCTGTAACACAGACCAGGATTTATAACTTGCTATACAGGTTGCCACCAATAAATCAATAATATATGTACACACACAGGCGTGTTTCAGTGTGAGTTCTGGGAACCTGCTGTTTGAAAAAAAAAATAAACTCAAGCTTTTTTGGTTTTATTCTAAGTGAAAACAAACTCGTTGCTCAGCTTTTAGTCAACTTCGCCCAACTCCCAACTACACTGTCTTCTAGAACAAAAATTCACAATTCTTCTTTGATGAAATGTGTTGTTAATTTTAGTTTTTAACAAGGTTAACCATTACAGACTGAGTCCATCCCAGCCACCACTTAATAATCCTTCAGTCTACAAATGCAATTTCCAATCTCAAAGCTACTTCAGCTGTTTCCTAACATTGGGATATAAAATATTTACCAACAAAAGTATAAATACACACTGAAAAAGCAACCTAAAAATACTTTTAAAACCACATTTCAACAAAGTAATTCCTTAAGGGATGGGAAAAAATTACCATGGACTTGAACTAATCACCTCGTGTTTTGCTCCCTTCTCATGTTTTTGGGCATTGCAGAAATGGGATAATGAATGAATAAACTATCCTACCATGACAAATATGGTTTGGAAAGATGGGGCTAGGCAGAACTTGGAATTTTTTGTTGTTGTAAGTTTAAAATCCTCAACCACAGGCATGTACACTAGGGAAAAACCTATAAAATATATAATGGAAACGCTGTCCAGTGCCCCCCTTCTAGCAGGCCCAGTTTCACCTCCCCTTTTACTGCTGATCCAGAGACACATTTAAATTCTGATTTGCTCCTTCACTGGTGGCTTTTCCTGCCTGTGGAAGAGCTGCTTGACAGCTCCACAGAGCAGTGGGCACAGGACAGGGACAAGGAGGAAGCTGGATGGGGAACTTGTGTTAAGAAATCAGTAGTAACAAAAACAAGATCAGAAGAAAATTACTGGCAAATGAAATTGCTGTTTGATAAACAATTTAAGCAGGAAGAGTATTTGGCAGAGGGTTTCCAGGGAACGGTCCTTGACTCCTGACTAACATGCTTCCTCCCTTGGTCTGAGTTTGTTGACTTTCTGGGCATTGCTGTAAGGTTTAGGCAGTTTCCCATGATGGGAAAAATACAGCTTTTTTTTTGAGAAGTTGCCTGTGAATGCAACTGGTGGATGTTTTCTAAAAATGATAGATATAAATAGGAAACAAGAAAGCAACCATTTCTTTATTTAGGCTTTTCCTACTACTAAAAAGTCCCATTTAGGCATCTTAGTATCCTTTCTGATCTAAATCCCAAACAGTGACTCAGTTTGGCGTGACAACACACGATGCAAAATGTCTATCTGGTGTTCAATGCCAACAGCAAACATGACATATTTTGGACAATTAAAGAGAAGACCAGATTTTGAAGCCTTTCAGAGATTTTTTTACAGGTTTTTATGTTTAATCTGGATGATTACAGTCCAGCATAAATAAACACCAACCACACTTCACGCTGAACTGAAATCAAGAGGCAGAGGCGGTGGAATGCAGAATGCCTTTTCTAGGTGTTTCCCAACAACATATTGCAGTACTTAGTTAAGCTCATTTTCTGTGACATGAAAAGGAAAATAGCAGAATTGACTCATGAAGTAAAATTAGCTGATGTACAGTCACAAGGAGGCCGGATTGGAGCTGACAGCAGCCAGAACTGCATTTAACAAAAACTAACATGCTTTATGCTAATAATGGTGCTGGTTCAGAGCCACAAGGACTATTCTCTGTATTTTTAACATGGACTGACTGTTTTTAAACCAGCATTTCTAATAGCATACCCTAAAACTGTACATCAGGAATTATTTAAAGACCTTCCAGAAGTGATGTATTAAGGAAAGCATTCATAAAATAGTTGTTAAACACTGCAAATCTGGCATTTCCAATCAGTAGATGCCTCCCAGGATGAGCACCAAGCCATGGACGGCCAGTATCTACTTGCTCCATGATCACAACTAAGGTAGACAGGACAGCTAAAACACATTTTTTAAAAAATCTTTGTTGATAATTTACAGAATTCCGCCACTATTCACTGTAACAAATCACCCTAGAATGAAAACAACAGATTTAGCTGCAGTGGCACTGTCAACCTCGCTATGATACACTGGCACTAAAAAGTCCTTAATTTTGGCTATCAAATACAATTTCAATTTCTTGCACTTTAGGGCAGTAAAAACAATTCTGTGAAGACTCTGTGTTTACAATCCCGCAGTAAAGAATGCAGCTGTCTCAATCAGTGCTGATTGTCTGTTAATTAGCTCAGTTTTACAAGCTGATGGAACAGATTACTTCACTCCCTCCCCACACTCAGAAAGAAACTACAAATACAGTTATCTCCAATACAGTAATTTTTGCTTCCCGACAATTTGGGGAGGTAGAGGATGTACCAGGGACACAAGTGATCTCGTTACCAAGAAATCATTTATATTTGTGCCTTTTCCAGGCACTCTCTCATCCAGTGATTTTCAGTCCGTATATATAAATATACACACATCTCTCTCTCCTGTACAAAAACTGAAATAAAGAGCATCACTTTCTGATAAAATGGAAATACCTCCCCTCTCTTTTGCTGTGGCTGAAACCAAGTAGATGATCTTCAAGGTCCCTTCTAACCCAAATTGTTCTATGATTCTGTGATTATCTAAGCCCTTCAGGAACAAAAGTCAGGTCCTCATGAACAATTTCCTATCTATATTACGTATTTAATGAGAAACACATTTTTGACCCCAAACCAGCATTGAATTTGGTGACTAGAGCAACAAACTGTAGGTTTTTAGTGAACATCCTGAAATTGCTGTTGCCATTCTCCATCCCCATGTGCTTTTTCAGCAAACCACAAATAAATAGCTGGATTACCTCTGAGCTACTCTCTCAGAATCACTGCCTCCAGTATCTCCATCCTTTATCTAGACACTCTTGAAGAGAAGCCAAATTTTAGCTTTCATACATGCAGACAAGAGGTTGGACACCCTCATCCAAATGCCAGCAAACACTTCTGCTGAGAAAACCGATGGAACACTATAAAGCCCCAGGCCTGACAGTATGAAACTGATCCAAAAATGCCTTTTTTGAGATGACACAACATGCTGCACATTATATCAAACAATAGAGGTTTCACTTTGAAACTGATTTTCTTTCTTGCTCAGTTTAGATCCTTCATGATTAGGAAAAGAGGAAAAAAAGATGTAGCTAAAGAACATGTACGTATTTAAAAGATAACTCATTTCTGAGTGTACATGTAGCTACTAAGCTTATTGCAGAAGCAGCAAGTGAACAAATATGAAACTCCACAAAACCATGGAATTATCAGACCACCAGAGCTGGGTTTTGGCAGTGTATTTGGGTGATAGGTACAAAGGATAATCTAACTAAAACAGTAATTTTTTTTCTACACAAAGACATGTGTAGACATCTGCTCCAACAGCAGCATCCCAGAGAGCCTAAAACCTCTTAAGGCTTTTCAGATTTCAGTACTCAAAAAACGTGTGAGTTTAATTTTTGCATTATGGACAGGCATCCAAGGCAGATCACTAAGTACACCTTGCAGAAAATTCTCTGGATGCACAGAACCAGCACTGGGGGAAGAGAAAGCCTGAAATGCAGTGGTCACCTCACATTAGGGATGTAAACCTGGACAATGAGGGAGCCAAGACCACCAACCACCAGCTAATGCCTGAGTACTTTTTCAGCTACTATTTTTCTCTTAAACTTAGCAAAATCATATTTCTCAACCCTATAAGCACTTCTTTCACAACACCCAGAAAAACACATTTAGAATACAATCCTGGCTTCCCAAAGCTCTTCTGCAGACCAGAATAAAAATGGAGTGGAGGGGCGTGTTAAGTTTTGGTGGGAGTTTGGTTGTTTGTATATTTTTTAAATAAAGGTTTTATTCTGATACTTCTTTGGTGTGTTTTGTTGTCTGTCCCAGTCTGAGAGCTGCCTTACCCACTCAGGCCTGAGGATACCTAGTTGGCTTCGCCTCTAAACACCAAACAAAACACCTTTGCTGAACATGGAGCATCAAGTGCTGCATTTACATCCCTAACTTTTACTGCTACTCCAATGCTGCCTTGGCTTTCACGTGCCAGGGCACAGACAGTTACAGCCCTGGGAAGTTTCACCAGAGTTCCTCTTGAACTGGTGCCATCCCCTTGGCGGCCTGGCGTTGCGACATCCCAGTTGCATCCCATCTCCTCCCACATGGGGAGGAGGCAGAGGTGTGAGAACGCTGGGGACCAGGGCTTGGGGCTCCAGGGGAATCTGGCCAGGCAGCCACAGGAATGTTAAATTCCAGCTAGAAAACAGCAGTTTGGGAAGGGATTGCTGGCTGCTGTTTGATGTACCCCTGCAAAGGAAGCACTGCTGGTGAGCCCTCAGCGCTATTCCGCACATCATCTCTGGGTGTATGAGTTACCTGACTGTAAATCAGTCTTTAATCTTTGTGCTCCATGTGCAGCCATCCACCTGCAGCTGCAGATGAAAAATCCCCAGAGGACTCGACAGCCTTTCCTCGATCTCCCTCAGCACTCAGCAGGACACTGTTTAGGGCTGAACTGGCACAGGTTTGCTGTGGGATGGACCCTGAAACGCTGGGAAATGTTTGGGAAGAAGCAAAGCGTGTTACCTCAGTTACTTCTTCAGGGCACCACCATTACAGAAGCTACAAGGCAAAACAACCTCCTACACACACTTTCCTATTTTTGTGTAAAGCCTCACTTGATCTGCTGCTCTATCCTTCATGCTTTGTATTTGATACATTTCTTGACAGTTAGATTATGCTCTAGAAAATTGTCCTTGATAAAAGGGGAGAGGGACCTACACGGTGAGGTTGGGAATTATGCTTTCAAAGCAGTACAGTTTCTTCTGTGTCTGCCCAAGCAGTAATAGGGAGAGCAAAAATCACCAACAATTAGATGAGAAATAGACTCCTCCTTGCCCATCTATCCACAGGGACTGCAGCAGCTCTGCACTGCCTGCCCTGCTCCCCCATTACCATAGGTAGGAGATATTTAGAGAAATGATGCAGAATGCTTTTCCTTCTTTTGACACTCCTGCAGTGTGCCTTAATGTTGTGCTTTAATCCAGCCCTTTGTGGGTAAGGAATAAAGCTGCTGCTGCATTTTAATACTGACTACACACATCCGTCAAAAAAACCAAATATACAAAGTGCCCTAAATACTCAGCCAAAACAGAATGACAAAATTACACATTACTTCTGTCATTACATGCTCTCCTTTACCATATGTCTAAGGTAAGCAGAATGCCACCTACATAATGGATTCAGCCCTGGAGTAAGGCTGGACTGCCGAGGCTGGTGAACCTGAGGTAACACTCCATCACTTATTTACTGCATCTCTAAAGCATTTCAGATTCTAAGCTGAATATATATTTCACACAGTACCAAAACTTTTAAATATCCACAGGAAGATTTCATTTTTATAGGCAATAAACATTAAATCTAAAGGACTGGAACATAAAAAGTGTTTTAATACCATATAAATCACCTTTCCCTAGACAGAATAAATCTCTGAAGGTTTTAAGGACTGCAATATAAATTTTTATGGCAAATTATCTACATAGGAATTACTTGCACGAGATGCACTTTCACTTCTCCCTCTCATTTGCATAGTGCTGACAATCTTTTCAATCAAAACGTTCAATCCAATTTGGGAAGTCCAGAACACAATGTGCAGCAATGCTGGGCTAAATGCTGGGTGGTTGGTTCCTCCTTCTCTTCATCAGGAGTTTTCCAGCTGCTGCTCCCTCTATCAAATACAGAGGCTGGCTTTGCAGAGGTAACACCAATATGTAAAAATTAAGGCTCAGGTGAATAGCTACGTCCTCTTGCAAAGCATTTGTTGACTTTGCTAACACAGGAGCCTTCTACAAGGCCTGGCAACTAAGAGCTCATGGCATACTGCAGGCAACACTCTGCTAAAGCAAAGAGTGACACAGTCCGAATTGGGAGGGTCTGAATTAGGGAGGAACCGCCAGAATCATTCTTTGGGATGCTCAGAAGGGGCATTTTCATTGCAAAGTTGGTACAGCACTGAGAGGTCATGATGAGGGAACTCCATCTGTAGGGAGCCCCAATGGTCTGCTAGGACAAAGACACAGGATGGGTGACAGGCCCTTCTCAGGCAGGAAATCAAGCATCATGCTGGAGATTCCTCCCAATGGCAGGATCTTTCCTTTGGATGCCTCCAAAGGAGACCAAACCGAAGGAGATGACGCCCTCAGCCAGGTTTCACTGCTCTGACTTCCAGCTAACCAGTTAATAGCCACAGAAGGTGAGAGGCTGAGCATTTTTCCTGGTGAAACAGTAAGAGCTCACTCCCGAGAGCTTCTGTCCCAGCCTGTTGGCACAAACACTTCCTCATAACTGAAGCACAAACATGCACTAGATGTGCAATTCCCGAGTCTCCAAGCGTACCCATCCTCAAAGGACAGGCTCCTAGAGGTGTGGTGTACCACTGTTACCAAAAATACTCGGGTTTATTCACCGTTTCATTACAGCAAAAAATGTGCTGACAAGGATTCTCATAGAAACAGCCAGAATTAGTTCTTGGAAAACCTCCTGTTGCCTTGGAGTCAGGTCTGAAACGTGCTCAGGACTCCACTGAATCCTCCCCTCGGGGGAAATCAGGGCAAATACAAAGTTAAAGCAACTGAAGAACAGCAAAGTCACAAGAGGGGGAAAAAAAAGTAAAAAAAAAAAAAGTAGGAAGTTTGCAAAGAGAGCTAAGAATACCACAGCTTTATTTCCAATGTATATTTCCCTTAGAAAATATTTTCAGGACTTCTGTCCTACCAATCAAATTAAGATAACAGAGCAGAGCAAGAAACACAAGTCGGTTCCCAGACGGTTTCCTCTGCTTCAAAGGTATTTATTTAATAAGTACCATGTATGGATAAAATGAGATCATCAGCCCAGTCATAAGATGGTTCTCCAAATTTTTAATGAAGCCCTGCAGTGTGTGATTTACAGAGTGATGGTTGGTGCATGCTGACTGCAGGAAGCAGCAGCCCCGAATGCCAGAACGCCCTGAGACTTGCAGGGTGTGAGATTTCTGCTCCAGGAGGGGAAAGGAAGAGACCACTGAAATGTATGAAAGTCAGGGACTTGCAAAATAAAAAACTGCAGGGTCATTTCCAAGACACAGAGTTTTGGCCAATGAAATGAGGTATTTGCTTTCTATCTGATGAAGGAGCGAAGTGACATAAAGCTTTCTTCCGTATGATTTCACAAGCTTTTATTACTTTCCTGAATTATCTTTGAATCTAGAGGATGGAATATTATTTTCTTTTGAAATATCAGGTTGTTTCTAGTCTTCCCACTTGTACAATCCACAAAACCTATTAACATTTTCAGTAATTAATGCTAATACTTGAGAAAAAAAGCCATTGTGTTAAGAAATGCTTTAACAAGATCAAGAAAGAAAACAAGTGCTTCTCAGACTGTACATAATTTATTTTGCTACATAATTATTTTTTTTCCACAGAAAACCACGTAGGGACTACGTTTTCAATGTGTTCAGCACTCATCTTCATTATTCCCTTTTCCCTCTTTCCCCACAAGTGCAAATTTTACAAAAACATTTATTTTCTTCACCACAGAAAACTAAACACTTACACAGACCAGTTCCTCTCTGAACTTCCCTTTTCAGGGCAGGGAAAAAAAGGGGGGAAGAGCTTTTGGCCTTTTCTCTGCCCATACTCTTACACAGTTTGATAAATAGATTTTTCTTTTTAATACTTTCAATCCAGGCCTAATTTATTTAGTTGGGCCCCTGCAAGGATGAGTTTCAAATGCTCCAGGATCACAAATATTTCTATTTGAGGCCTACAATGATGCAGCTTTGCAAGGGGGATATCAAGGCTGGCTCACCTGGCTCTCCAAACAGTGTAAGAGCACTTGGATGAGTTCAGCACACAGGAGCAAGAACCAGGACTTCACTTTAAGTCAGGCTGATGAACTTAATCATACTGGAACCAAGACATACTGAACTGGAAAGTCTGAGTCAAGTTGTGGCTGCTTTCCCAAGCAGATCATGAAAGAATATTCAGCCCTAAACTCAGAGCAGCTCAACTATGTATTTTATAGGATATTTATCTATGAATCAGCAGATCACAGACTTGAAGGCCAGACATTCTTCCCACTCCAGCCTTTAGTCATTTGATCAGGAGAGCCAAGAAAGAACACAGAGAAGTTTATACCAGTTCTTTTCAGAGGAAAACAAAAATGAAGGGTTAAAAAAATTTAAATAAATAAGGAAATCAGCAAGCCTGAAGCTAGCAAATAGAGAAATTCCAACAGGAAGAAGCAGGGATCTGAAATGCCAAGGCAAACCACGCTTGCTGCTTTGGGGTGGGGTGGAGGGCATCTCTAAAATAACTACCTTTTAAGCAGCTTGAGCTTACTGTCAACCCCCCTGGCTAAAGCACACAACCAAAAGGCAAGTGAATTCCTTGGAAAATGAATAATTTTCAAGATGAACTGAAAGTTGAGCAAAGGTTGGGTACATGGGTCAGAAGGGGCCCTTCAAGCCCACAGAATTCACAAGAATTGCTGAGCACAAGCTGCAGTTGACAGATGTGGCTCCATTCCTCCAGCCCCTCTCCTCACATAAACTCACTACATTCCTTCACCATAGGGAGGGTTTTTCACCCAGGAAAACCCCCCAGTTGAAGAAAAAAATGAAATCCACAGATCATTGTACATCCTGCTATAATTTGGCAACAGAAGGTGGCACAGACTGCTCAGCAGTTTGGGAAGTAAGTTGTTTCTGTCCACTAAAGTATGATTTTGCTGTAGTAAGTTAGTCATTTGAACTTAAACACTGGCGAAAATAAATGCAAACCTAACCCTGCCCACAGGCACCCCCAGCAGCTGGGAACTGGCTCCTGAGTTTGCCTGAAGAAAGGCAGCACTTTGTGTGTGCCAAGGGCACAGGGACAGACGGGGGATTAGAGGGACCCAGGGCTGGGGCTTGGTTTGCTCGCCATGGCTTAGTGCAAAGGCTGTGCTTAAGTGTCCCCAGCAAGCCCCATAACTGCAGTGTGGGCCCCAGACTGGGCAGTTTGGGTGCAGAAGGATAGGACAGAACTTCAACATTGGCACCTTCTTCAGTTCCTTACCCTAAAATAATGTGGGTGTTTGTGGAAAACTGCAATCCAAAGCCGAAACCACAGGGCCTTTCTGGATGGTGCTGACAAGACCAGAGCATCTGCTGTCAAGTTTAACGAGTTCCCCCAAAGCTACACACAAACCTCAGAGAAATCTGTAAAACAAATTTTTTTTCCTTCTGGGTCAGTTCTTTTCTCCAGTCTTTGCCCCTAAGGAATGCCTCAGCCGTAAAGCAGAAGGAATGGAGATGCATGGCATAAACATGAATGTGCTGTCAGAGGACTGCTGCTCAGAACTTCAAACATGTTGCCCCATGGAAAAGATGAAATTTTTAATTCCAATCCCAACTCCGAAAAAGATAAGGTTTGCAGTGCCATCAAGACCCAGACAGGATACCCAGTGACTTCTGGGCAACTCATCTGGCGTGGGTAGGTCTGCTCAACCATATGATCAAACTCCATTATTCCTCTTCAAACATATGCAGTAACTTCCTCAAGCAGAAGTTCTCCCACATGAGGCAGCCAGAAGGTTCTAAATAACAGCCCAAATGCTTCATCCCCTCCCTACACACCACGGAACACCCCAGACTTCACGTAACATCACAGACCCAGTAAAAACAACCTTAAGTCTCCCTGGCACAGGTATGTATTTTGGATATAACATGAGGATTAAAAGTTCTTGCTAAGAGTCAGGCCGTGCTGTTCAGTACTTTTAAAATACCTATTATCATCTAAAGAAAACCATATTTCTGTGTGAGTAATGACACACTCTGCCCCTGGAACCCTTCCAGCGCTGGGCTGCAGCTGAGTGCTCAGCCAGGGCTCTGAGGATGAGATCCTGGCCAGGCTCAACCCTAGATGGCACTGCTTATCACTCCTTGGCATGCTCCTCCTCGGCTGCCGGAGTCGTGCCAAAGAACACGCTCATCACACACAGATGATGCACTCAAGGCAGACACTGACACCTCAGCACCTGCAGGGCTGCTGTGGCCCTCTGGAGCTGTCCTGGGCAGGGGGACAGAGCAGCAGCCCCAGTGCAGGGACACCGTGTCACTGGCACATCCCAGAGCTGCCAGCAGCCTCTACACGCCCGCGGCGGTGACTGGGGACAAGCACTGCTCAGCCCACCAGAGCCCAGTGGGGACATCTGCTCCTGAAGAGCAGCTTGATACCTGCCTTTGGGACAAATATCAAAGGAGATGCCTTGCTCTAGAGAGTCAATGAATAAACTCCCAAATTATTTCTTATATAATCCACTGCAAAAAAAAATACCATCACAAAATGTCAGAACTCTGATACTACAGATACCCCAACACTGCTCTATTCTGTACAGCAGAATGCGCCAGAGCAATTTTATTTGAAATATATTTTACTCAAATAAATGCTAGAATTATCATATCTAACCCACTGTGAAAGAATTAAACTAGATTTGATCACGGCCATTTTCAGAATACCCCATGACTGGCTGGTGCTTTTAGGGTAACACAGTTATAGCCTCCATGTTAATCCCTCTTCCTCCCCCCTTTTCCTTTTTTAAATAGTTGTTCACTTTTCTACAGAAGCAAAGGATTTTTTCATTTCAGGACAGACTCTAGGGTTCTCATTATTTTCTGCAGAAAATTCTGAAGTAGGAACAAACAAATCCTCTCCTGTTGCTGCCCCAAAAGGATCTCAACTCCAGCTGACAGCACAGGGCTCTGCCCTCCAGTTTGAAAACGTCCCCTCATCCCTGGCTGTGCAGCACCAGCACTAAGCACCATTTGAGGAAAAAGGGAATTTGTTGCTCCCCCATCACACACAAAAACTGAGAAAAGGAACTTATCGTGATGCTTTTTATAACCCGTGATGTTGTTAAACTGTCAGAGATTATTATAATTTCAGATAGATTTGATAATAGTTTTGACACAGAAACACAGGTACTTTTTTGTTTTTGGGAGATTTGAAATGACAAATCAACCCACTGTCAGTTCATGGTCTTGCCTCTCTTCTCTGATTTATTTACTTATTTCTACTGTCAGTGAGCCAAGCACGGGGGAACATTATCTGTAAGGGTGACCCTGTAAATAGGAAGGACTGGGACTTGCTGGAAAACAAGTCAGGAATGCTCAGTGCTCCCTTCACATGTTCTTCACCCATCCTTCCCTCTGCACTTCAACGTTCCCCTCCAGCAAGGGGGTTTTTGTTACCAGCAGAGAAATCTGGTAAGGAAAAGGGAGTTCACTGCCACGCTGGTTCAACTCAGCACCAAGATGCTCACAGCGGACTCTGTCTTAAGTGCCAAATTTGAGTGAGAATTCCAAGTCTCAACTTGCACAAAGTCCTTTTAAGATACCCTGTCTACAGACATGCTAAAGGTGGCCACCAAACAGTTAAAACAGTCATCAAATATGGCAGGGAAGTATTACAAAGATTGATAACTGACAGTGCTGTTTCAGAACTGAAGGTTGAGAATTACAGTGAAGTTTTAAGGAGCTGCTTTCCGTCTTCTCCATAAAACCATAAAGTGGATTGAGTTAAAGTCCTTCCAGAGAGCAGGGTGCATTCACAACCACATCAATATCCCTCTTCCTCAGAAAAACTAATTAAAGATGAATTGGCACTACTGAGCTCTGGGGAGAAGTTTAATGATCCAACTTAAAATATCTGGTTAAAGGAGATATTCTGTTTACAGAGAGATCCCAGGGTTTCTTGGTTTTTATTTTTTGTAAGAGTCTCAAACTTACATTAAAACATAACATGATCTCCCTTCGTAATTAACACTGGAGTAACTAAGTCAGAATTTACTTAGCTCAATGCAGGCTAAACCCTGTTTACAAGAAAGGTCATTAGATTTATCTGGGTAGATGGTTGCCCAAGTGACCCAGACCCTTACAACACCATGGAGCAACCCATGTCCAAATATAAATGGAAAGTATGAAACAATGTGGAATATCTCCTCCTGCTTGTATCTAAATCAAGAAATACAGTAAAGTCCAGCAACAAAGGACAAGTTTTTAATTTGACTAGAGCACAGACAAAAAAGGCATCTTTAAAACAAAAGACAAGAAATGGCACTAGATACACATCACCTTGCAGGAAATCCTGCCAGATAGCATCTGCTATACAAAACTGGGATTTTTCATTGCATTTGCATAGGTTGTCTTAAAAAAAGAAGATCTCTGAAGAAAAATAATGCTATCCTACTTGGCCCAGTGCACTGCACATTGCAGGGCAAAGAAAAAAAAGAAAAGGATTGCTGTGACAATTAAAAAAAGGTTTTTTTATCCCCAATGCTTTATATTTCAGAGTAAGAATGTGCTCAATTTAACTACAAAGATAAGGAGAAGTTGAGAAACCTGTTTACATTTTTGCCTTTGCACAACCCTGTGCATGAGCAGCCCAGCAATAGTAACGAAAGTAACTCGTCACAAACAGCTCGAGCCTGCCAGCAACGAAAATTAATGGGAAGGCAAGGATTTTCTTTTGATGTTGGAAAGACTCCAGTAAAAACTGGTTTGTACATGGGAACATGGTGTCAGACTAGAAGAGAATCAGCTTGTCTGACTTGTGGTTTTCTTGACAACATTCATCTTCTCTTGGCCTGATAGAGAGCAATTAGTGCTTGTCAGTTGAATCATGTGTTATTAAGATCATTCAGGCATTTTTTAATTATGATTACCTAAACAGACAGCAAAAGAAATTCTCAAGCAACTCTAACAATCCACTTCCTTTTCAGATGCTTCCAAGTCTTTTCTCCTTTAATGTTTTAAAGTATGGTGTTGGATTTTACCTGCAAAGACCTCGGTACCTTTTCCATTTTAAACACATTAAAAAAAAAAAAAGCACTGTAGCCTAAAATCCGTGTGCTATCACTTTACCAGATGCTCTGAGTAATGATTTTTTTTTTTTTGCAGTTAAAAAGTAGATCAATCTCCTCTAAACCCAGTAAGCTGCTCTATATGCCAAGACTTGTTTTAGAACATCTAAAACAATGCCTAATAGGTTTATAATGATACAGCATTCCTAATACACACTTCTTTCTTTCACCATCGCAGATTTCCAATCAGGATATGAATAGTGTCAGGAATGACATCATCCTTGGGTGGTGTTTCAAACTCCTCCCCAAATAAAATGGTTCCTTATCACTGACTTGGACACTTTTTCCCACTGTAAAGAAAGCTAAAAGCAAGACAAGACTAGACATAAAGTTTCTAGTTATTTAAATTCCACATATCAGAGTAATCGGATTTTATAGACCTTGCACAGATGAGACCAGGACAGCTTCAGTCTTAGGTTTGAGCTTAGAACACCACTTTTAGAGCAACCCTATTGTTTCTTCCCTTTGGCATTTCTCCCTTCTCTTTATCAGGGGATTTTTTGAGTTCCTAAATTAACATTTCCTTTTTTTTTTTTTTTTTTTTCTCCCTGCTTGCTGCAAGCCTTGGCCCCCAGAACTTGCGAGCTCTTCTTGCTGTACCATCTGCTCCTGCACAAGGCCAGCCAAGGGCCTGCAAGGCATCATTTGGGAATTGGGAAATTAAGGTTCCAATTCAGTGGAAACCCTGATAACCCTGTGAAGCACCGCCCAGTGCTCTGGTGAGTTGTGCATTTCCTCTGCAAGAGAAGCTGTGTTAAAAGGAAACCACATTTCCAAACAAACAGAGTAAATATTTAGCGTGCACCTTGATTTTAATAGGCATCAAAATCCTGCTCCTAAAATGAATGATATTCAAGTATCTATTACCAATTCCCAGGAGTACATCTAATGAAGGATCCTTGAGGATTTTTCTTTTTGGAAAGATTCTTCACATTTGTTTGCAGCAACAGCAGGAAAACAGAACAGGCACAAGATGACTCTGCCTGCATCAACACCATATTTAATACTGTATTTAAGGGGGTAAAGTCTCATACAGGGAATAGCCAATATTTTGGGAAGAAAACAGATGATAACAGCCAATTTCCTGGAGTGGCACAGATGCAAGTTAATGGCACATTTTCTAATAAACACCTAAAAGCTTATTAAAATGGCAGTTGGGAAGATGAAGGATGAAGGGACTACTCTGCACATGCAGAAAAAAAACCCCAACAGAATTCTTAGGATTATTTTAATTTAATTTTGGTTCCCTTATGAGCCCTGGTTCCAGTATATTACATGTCTCATTCTTCCATTGGGGAGAATCTTACGGACTAGTTCTGAGGTACTGTGGAGAAAAAAGGAAATTACTCATTTTTGGCTCAGCTCAGAGCAGACCATTATTTGCAGGTTTATGAACTACTATGGAAATATAAAGGCTGAAAAAAGTAATGCTGACCAAACCACTTAAATCTCCAAGTACACTTACTGATCCCTGGGAAAGCAGATAGAAGACTAAAGTGACATCCAAGACTGCCATCATCTTGGGTTTCTGTTTGCTGGCCAAGTTTATTAAAAAAATCAGCATTCTGCTTCCTAAATTAAAAATCTGAGTGAATCCTTTTGCTGCATCATTATCCCCAGTAACTACCATCATCAACATCAGATTGGATATATTCAATGCATAGTGAAATAGGTCTGAAAAAACTAGAAATGAGAAGAAACAGGAGTTTTTACCTTGGATTCAGCATCCCTTAGTAACAGGCTATTCTGAGCAACCTGATGTCCCCATTTCATTACTCAGCCTGTGCCTACCTTTAATAACTTCTCCTACTCATGGGTGATATAGTATTCTTATACAAGGTTTGTCTTTTGCATAGATTTGAAATATTTATACGTTAAAAAAAAAATCATAGGAATAGAAATTTCCTGCAAGATGCTGCTTTATGGTTTAAATAATTTAGGCCTATGATAACTACACCTAGAAACAGTGCACACATGAAAGTTACAGAATTATTTTTTTATTTAGGAAGAAACCACTCTTGGAATGACACCTTCTACCGAAGCCATCAAAAACATGTATTCAGGATACTCAAGTCACTTAAATTCTTATTTCTAGAACCAAGCACAACATTAAATATGAACAGCAAGACAACGATTTAGCTGCTGCAGGGAGTTTCTGGATCAAAATGACTTGTAATTTTTGGTTAAGATCTTTCTGCTCTCTGCAAGAGGGCTAAATGACAAAGAAACGCTCCCATCATTTAAATACTGTGCTTGGCAGACAAACACACACACATGAGGCTCTTACTCAGTGCTGCCAAACCTATTTTGAGTCAAAACCTCAAGCTTTCTGCAATGCTGTCCAGTAATGCCACCTTTAAGCAAACTGGTTCTTAATAGTGGTGGAATTTGATTATAGAATAAAATTCCCTCCCCCCCCCCACCTTTTCCTGTAAATATTCACCCCCTTTGGCTACAAGTAAAACACTTGAGCAAACCAATTCTTGCTAAAACAAATTACATTGCTCAGAAATTCTTCATTTGCAAGATATAAAGAGCAGTCCCAGATGTTACCACCCTCAATGGCAAACCCAACTCACCTTCTGTTAACTAAACCCAGCTGTAACAAATACTTCAACTCCCTGCTCAAGACAATGCCTCTTCTCCAGAAAATTGCCTAATTTTTGCTGTCATCTCTCCATTAGGTTTTCCCAATCTTTCTTACAGAAATTACCAAAAGGATGTCAAGTATAGAACATCTGTAAACCCGACAGTCTATAATTCTCCTACTTTTCCTGTTCACTAGCCACTTCTAGTTAGTTGTTTAGTATATTATTCATTCTTGTTTCCAGTCCTCCTCCTCCTGCTGCTGCAGATAATCCACTGATGTTGATATAATCCACAAATACCATCAGTCACATCAGTTTGTGCTGCTGCCTTGAATGCTGCAGCAGAACTCTCCAGGATGCCACTTAGATTAGCCCACGACGTTCAGGCAATGACTCAAGGGCAGCCACCTTGCTGCTCATTTACGGGGGTCAGACACAAACCCCATTAGCAGGTTCTGCCCACTTTACCAGCCCTGCTCTCAGGGGATCTGAGCACACAAGAACCCGCAGCATCCAGGGTATCAACAGAGGCAAACACTCACTTTGGGTTATTTTAAACCCACAAATTAATCCCTAATTTTAACAAAACCTGCAAGAACACACCCAAGTCAGAATATCTGTAATAAAGTGCACTCTAAGAACAATGAAGTTAATTTGATAGCATGTGCTGATCTATCTGGAACAAAACAGGACCTTAGAGTACAGCGGAGTATTTTCATTTACAAGTGAAACAAGTCAGTCTGAAGCCTGAAGCACTATTTCTATGATTTTCACTAGATTCATTTGGCAGCAATGTGTTCCTGAGGTGGAAACCAACCCCCAAAAGAGTGAGGCAAGCAGAGATAACGGACAAAGATAAGAGACATTTTTCTCCTCTTAGTTTACACTCGCAGGAGCTGCTGCACATGCACAGTTCCCTGCCTCGAAACTCCTCTGCACCACAACAGTGGAGAGAACTGCATTTAAGAAAATGTAATTACAAGACCACAGAGAACAAAAGAACTGACTAGAAGGCAAAAACTCTTAAACCTGGTGATGTCTGTGTTCTTCGTGTGAAGCAGAGCTGGGCTCTCGGGTCAGGGAAGACATTGGATAGAACTGAGGGTGAAGGAAAAGCTTCACTGATGTTGCCATAAATGCCAGCCTGCATAAACATGCAAAAGCATCTGCTAATCCCATGCTGATTCAAAAATATATTAACATTATTCAAAAATTTGAGCTGCCATTAGTTACATAGTTCATTATTTTAAATATTTTTATTTATTTTAAAACTAGTGTTTTAATTTAAGAGTCCAGACAGATCCTTCTCATTAATCTCTAGGATTCACTAAAAAAGCACAATTATTCTAGCAGTCCTCAAGAATTTTAAAATATAGTTTCATAGAAAAAGAGAAATTTATACAAGTAAACTTCTGAGAAAGTACTGAAATAGATTTGGGGTTTTTTTTCCCTTCCTTCCTCTTTGTAGATGGCAGAAAGGAGAAACTGTGCATTGTGCTTGTCTGAAAATTCGACACCAAATTTGGAAGAGGTTCAAATTCACCTGTTAACCGGCTCCAGCACAAGATGTATGAACACACAGAGAAGCCCTGTCCCAATTTAAAAACTACTGCTTTCAAAATAATTTGCTTACATATATAATTTATTTGCAGTGCCATCAAGAGCAGCTAAGTTGAGGCAGGCACGCAGAGCTCGCTTCGCAGCCTCCTGGTAGGTATAATTTAGCAGTCTGAAAGGAGTCCTCTAACTAATTTTGAAATGTTAAGCACAACCTCTTGAAATCTAAAGAAAACAGTGAAGCAAAGATAATCAACATAAGTATTTCTTTCACAGTTGAGAATCAGCCAACTCTACATCAGCCCCACAAGAAAACTCCACTGTATTTTACAGAAAACCCAGAAATTTGAGCAGTATAGAATAAACGGATGGTCTTACTGCCAAAAATGAATGACACCAAACATACCCACCAGCTAAAAATACAGCAAGTCATTTGAAAATATGTGCCAGGAATCTTCACAGTACCCTGCCCTCCACCCTAATCCGTCCCCTCCTCCCATGTTGCTGTAAAAATTTAGGCAGTTTTTAGGGTCTGGGATCCTCACTGGCTTCATTAAGATCCACAGATGTTCCTAAAATGTGTTAAAAAAAGAAATCCAAGTAATTAAATATCTGAGTCTGTGTTTTCTTCAATAACAAATGCTTCTGCTGAAACCAGAATTAATTCTAAGGATGACTAAAAGCTCTAAATATTAAAGGCATGAAGCCTGTCACTTTAGTGTATTTATATTAAAGACTGAATCATCAAAATTAAAATGTTACTGAGTTTATGGGAAGAAGCCATTACTTACTCTTACCTAGAAAATATCAACCAACAAATCCAAGTCTCCCACTGCCAAAGAACCATCCAGTGACTGGGAACATCATTTTATTCGCTACAAGATGTTACTATTTGAAAACATTTGTTCCTATTGCAAAACACAGAACTTAACTCACTCATCCCTTGATAAAACCATTCTAAATCTCTTCTGAAAGGGTCCTATAATGACAAATCTAAGCATGCAGCCAGCTGAGCTGTAAGAACAGGCACGAATGGGTTAGAAATTTTATTCCCTGGTATGGGAGAATCCACGAGCAGTTGGGCAGAGAGACGCAACAGCCAGATCAGCTCTACAATTTATTTTTACAAAGGGGGGAAGAAAATAGCAAGGCAGAAGAAGACTGGGGGAAAAAACGTTTCAGGGGTTTGATTCAGAAATAGCAAAGAGCAAGACCAAAGAAATCTAAAGTTTGGCAGGGAGAAGGGGCCAGGTGGCAGAACATGCAATGCAGCGGCCACACAGGCACTGAAGGACCTCAGCAGCAAAACCAAATTTCTAGCAAATAGAGGGACAGCAGAAAAAACAACTGTGATTTCCAACCTTAGGAAAAATAGGGGGAAAATACATTCCTGTGCTGTGAACAGGGTGAGTTTAAAATTAATGCACAGTTCCCATGACAGTTACAGATTTTCAGAAGAACAGATCACTTTTATGTAAACAAGTGGCAATACGGGAGTCTGAACTGACCTGCATCACCATTACTCATTTGCAGTGGAGGAAATGGTGTTTTCCTTACTGGAAGGGGGAAAAAGAAAAGAAAAAGACACCACATCCTGAAGAAAAAAAAAAAAAGGAAAGGGCACCTCTTGTGCCAAG
The DNA here is from genome assembly GCF_000691975.1 of Corvus brachyrhynchos. Classification (NCBI taxonomy): domain Eukaryota; kingdom Metazoa; phylum Chordata; class Aves; order Passeriformes; family Corvidae; genus Corvus; species Corvus brachyrhynchos. The sequence continues at coordinate 2,159,292 of NW_008239778.1, forward strand.
TATTATTAGAAAATAGATAAGCATTAAAGTGAGTTACAGATGGACCAAATAAGCAAAGAATTCCTTTAAAGGCTGCCCAGCATCAAAATACTATCAACAAGTAATGAGAAAGAAATAGCTGGTTTCTGAAAAATAGGCAGTTGTTCTCAGCAGCAGACTTTTTCACTTCCTAAGTATGGCTCAAATTACACAAACTCTCAGATTCTTCAACACTTTTCAAAAGCAGTTTGCTGTAAGAATCATTAACCCTAATTCTTAACACTATTCCTGTCTGATGACAAAACCAGCAAAATGCTTGGAAATGGCAAAGCTGGGTGGGAGAATGGGGCAATACCTGTTGGATGTGATGCAAAGCTGATGAGCCTTTTTCAGCTGGAAATCAGCTGGGAGGTTTCAGCAGCTGGGCACCGCAGGGCCCTGCAGCTCCAGGCCAGCAGGAGCTGCCATGTGATCCTGGAGGGATCCAGGAGGCCCCAGTCCCACTGAATGCTGATCGATCTGCGGGCATTAGCACAGCCATGGTGTCCGTGTCTACGCAGGGCAATGACAGCATTAGCCAAGACACAAAAATTTTATGGATCAGGGAAGAGGCGAGCAGAACCCTCCTTTCCTGAGCTGCCTCTCTGCACTTTATAAATGTCTTTTTGTGGTCAAGTCGAGGGTAAAAGCTCCACCATGTGGGAGAAGCTTAGCACTAGCCCAGGTGAATGTGGTGCTTACTCTGTGGTGCATCCAGGGAGCATCATCCTGGCAGGTACCACACACCTGCACGGCCACCGAGACACCCACAGCACCTGGAGAGCCAGGGAAGGCTCCCAAGCCAGAAACACCCCGTGATGTTCACTAATTTAGAGCACATTGTCACTGCACTGGGTACCCACACATCATTAATACCTGTCAATTATGAAAATGAGGGAGCTCAGAACACTTCCTATGCTTTTGTTTTGTGAAGGAGTAACTTTTTCCAGGGCCATGAATAATACTTGGTGCTGTATGACTGAAAACAGTGAATAATCGCAAAAAAAAGGAACTGTTCCATGTTCCAGTGAAGAGACAGCCTGCCAAAACAAACATATTATGGCTGCAAAGGAAAGTAATGTGTCTGTAATTTTAAACTCTGTCCACTTTAGTAGTTCAACAAGTTTTTATCTCATCCAAACAACAGAAGCAGTAACACACAGCACAGAACCTGCATGAACTGACCTGTACTCTGTGTGTGCTGGTAACAGACAACTCAAATAAAATGATACCTGTGAAATTTCATGATAAATCTACCTTCAAAGCCCAATACAGTTATGCTACACAAGCAGGATATTAATTCTAAGCAATCAGAAAAAAAGATTTTAATAGGGAGACTGCCTAGTCTTTTATTCAAACAAGTAGTCACATAATTCATGGGTAAGCCCAAAAAAATAAATACATCCAGTAATAATCTTACAAATAATATTAGAAAAACTGACAATGTTTCAGGATTGCATTTATAGACCAGTAAGAGGGAAGAAGCATTAAGTATTCTTCAGCATCAGAGCAACCAATCTTAAAAGTGTATTTTAGAAGAAAATAATTAGGGAAAATATCTTCAGTGCAGAATTTAAACATATTCACTACAAGTTTTTTAAAAACAAGAGCCTAATCAGCATACAGGGACTGGGGTTTCAGCAGTGACTACAGATTTTGCAGGTGCTTTTCAGTAGCCCCATTTGAACAGCTCCTCTATTTATCCATTTGATTAAGCACATGTTGGGAACAAGGCAGTGCTCCTGTCAGGGTGTGCATTTGGGAGATGCTTCCCAATGCTGCCCAGATCCAAAAATTCCCATCTTCTAATTTCAGCACACACATGGGAGTCCAACACGGTGGGTACCAAACACATTGAGACAGCAAAACAGGGAATGGTCACTCCTAAACAGCCAAAACTCCATGAAGTGGTGCACCCGATCTCTGATTTTGTTTTTATAAACATGGGTATCAATATCTGGTACATGGCATCCTGAGGGGACAGTGAGGAGGGAGGAGGTGTCTGTGACCCCTCACCTCCAAGCCTGGGGACAAGTGACAGGTCCCCTTTTGCTCAAGCAGCCCCAGGGAAGCCCCTTCCTGACCCCTTCCACCACCCCAGCTCCTCGTCCATGCCTCCACTTCTCCCAGGCCAGGGCTGCAACCCAGGGAGCAGAACAGGCACGGAGAGCTCCACTCCCCTGCCCAGTGTGGGATACAAGCCTGGCACCTGCCTGGCCTAGCCAGCACAGGGTGGCCACACCAACAGCTCCTCTGGCCTCCACCACACCCTGGGCTTTCCAGGGCAGGTGGATGACCCGGCCCAGCCCCAAGGAGCCAGCCAGTTGTGGCCAGGAGCCCGGCAGAGCTGAGCCATCCTGCCCTGCGTGTGGAGCTCGCGGAGACACCGCGGTTATGGGGCAGATCGAGACAGGTTCCAAGCGTTTGGAGAAGTGCTCCGGAGTTTTCAACACTGACATGACAAGCTGGCCGGGAGCCACCAGCAGCAAACCTTGCTGAGGAATCGTATAACACGCAGGGCTCGGGGTGCTGGGGACAGACATCCAGGCACCCACCAGGGACAGCCACCTCCGCTCTGCCCCGGCTGCCGGACACCCCTGGCACATGGCGCTACCCACGGCGAGATCCCCGTGTGCAACGCCACCCCAAACAAGCCCTCCCTCTCCAAACCTCCTCCCTGGAGCCTGCTCCAGGCTGCTAAGTAGGTTGATTTTCAAGTATTTAATATCCAGTCGGATATTCAGCACTCTGGGTGGGAAAGTGGGGGGGTGGGAAGGAGGGATAAAAATCAGGCTCTGTCATCGCTCCCAAGAGCGACTCTTATACCCACACAGCCAGTTGGCACCAGCCAACCGTATCTCTGAATTTATGCTAATTCTGTCACTCATCATTACCAGTCAGGCACTCCGAAACCGGCTCTCTGGGAAACACCCCAGTTAGGCTCTATCCTTCCTGAGGAAGGATGAAGATAAATTTTAAGAACTATTTTTTCTTCAGTAAGGCTGAAACAGAACTCAGGTTCTTGAGGCTGGTAGAAAAGGACTGTTCCAATAAACACATCACGCAGGCACCTGTTTTTTTCAAAGACAAACTATCTTTTCAAAACTAACTGAAACATTTTAAATGTCTAAAAGCTAAGGCCACTTTCACCAGACACATTGCTCCCAACCATCTGACTTTTAGAGCCAAATCACCTCAGCTGGCTGCTCCAGGACCATTAATTTGGAGAACTGCACTCTGAGGTCAGCTAATGGCCCTGCCTCATCCACGTACGATTTAGGTGTCTTTGTTTTCACAGTGCAAAGGATCATTTCATCAAAGCTCTTACACAGCCACACTCCATTTTAAATTCATGTTTCCCTTTAATCTACACATCCCTCCAGTGAGCTCCTTCTTCAGGCACGAGTGTTCCCACTGCCTTCCCTGTAAAACACTGCTTCCCACAACATGCCCTTACTGCTTCTATTTGCCCAGAGAGCAGTTATGTACCTCTTCACTCTTGCTAAGTTACCACCATGGACAGCCAACATCTCTCTTATCAACAAGGGTGGAACTGTTCTGCTCCACAGCAGCCATGGAACGGGCCAGGCCTCTTGTGCCCAAGGGAACAGAGTTCCACTGCCTTGTCCCAAAGAGGGGGGTGACGGACTCTGCTGGCGGCTTCATCATGAGGGCATTCTTACAAAATTTCCTTCCTGTTTAGTAACACATGAACTTCTCTGTATTAAGAGTATGAACTGTATAAAGAGTATTAACTAAAGCATTGATGCAATGTATGGGGAAAAGCCTGCAAAGCAAACTATTTACACATACAAAAAACTGTGTGACTATTTGGAAAAATGCCTCCATGCACATGGAATAGGAAGCATTCAGAGATGCATAAACCTATTTTATGTCTCATCTCAGGAGTTATCATCAAGCCAGCATCTGTGGTGGAACTGAAGCAAGCTCAAGAGACATACATGTTGAAATCACCATCAGTACTTCCTACGGCAGTGAAATACTGATTAAAGATTTGCCATCTAAATACTGACTTGCACTGATCACACTTAACTTGTCAGATGTCTGATGATCCCAGAACAAGGCAATATATCCATAATCACTGATTTCAGTGGTCTCTAAGTTTTGGACTCAAAACACCAAGCACTGGGGCATATTTTATTTATACGCTCAGTGGCTGTAGAGCAGAATCATGTCATTGTTCAAACTGCTTAATCTGCCTCAGCATTTAAAATTAAAGTTGAAAAAAAACACTAGTGCTTTTAACTGTCCTTAAATTACATTAATTGCATTGTTAAGCACTTTAACAGCCTTATGAAGGCAGCTAAGTAAATCACTGCTCAGAAGTGTGTACAACCACCTCCCAAGCTCCACGCACAGGACAGAGCTGTTGATGCCCCAACCTGCAGAAGGAGGATCTCCCATACAGGAGGAATCAAAGCAGAGGCTACTGTTACTCTTTGCCCAGGCAATCTCTGTGTCAGCATCAACTGCTGGAACATCAATATATTGTGTGCACAGAGAGCACTCAAGTTATGCTGTCATAATTCTATTTACACCCTATCCTGCCAGCAGGCAACTGATGTCATACACCTGTATACAACTGAAAAACTTCCAACCTAGAAATTTCTGCTGGAAAGAGATCAACAGGCTGTAATGAGCACTGAAAACAAACTATCCAGCCTTCAGCCAGAGCTCACTGATCTCTGCCTGAACTATTGCACAGGGCTAAAACCTCACTGCTCCAAGTGCAAAGATGTCACTGCCAGGGTCAGCAACAGACTGAACAAAGTCAGTGCTGGTGACCACAAACTTTGGATTTTTAGATCTACAGGCTCTCTCTCTGGGATGTGCTTTCTACATCCCATGTAACTGGAGAATGTACAGGTGTGGTGGTCAAACAACTCAACAGAATTATTCTTGTGCATTATAAATAAGCACACCTGTACCGACACGCAGAACATGGAACTTGCACAAAATAGCAGCCAAATTCTTACAGCAACGACAGGCACAAACTGAACCAAAACCAGATCAGGTTATTTTAAGAATAGCAATTATATCTATATATATATATCTCACATATATATAATCTCGCACATGTATATATATCCAGAGATACTTGATATACCGAGAAGAAACAATGGAATGAAATAAAGCAATCCAAAAGTTTCAAGCCATCTGTATATATCCATGCTGAGTATCAAACCATCTGTATTATATTCTTAGATCAGCTAAAGCAAACCACTGGCACCAGTGCCAAGATTGGCAGCAGAGACGATTTGGATCGCCACCAACGAGAACGAGCTACCATGCCTTTTAGAATAAATTTTGTAGCAAACACCAAAAGGGTTGATCAACACAGATTATCACAGCTACAACAAGCCAACTAGTTTAAAAAACAGCCTTTGCCATCCCACAGTGTTTGATTTTATGCCGTACGATAAACTCTACGCCTAAAAAGGAAATTCAGCTTCCCACTGTCCCTGTCCCGCAGCGAAATGGCTCAAACCACTCCAGCAGGTTTTGCACAACAGCACCAAGCACCTGCACAAGGTGTCACCAAGCGCATACCACACATGAACGACTGCAGGAGTTCACAGCCGTATTCAAACACACCAAAACCCCCCAGGAGTCAGGTGAGAGGCAACTGCACCACAAACTGAACCCTCAGCAGCATTTTCTGAGGCACAGCTTTAGGAAGGTCTCCTGCTCCAGTGTGAGACAAGGCTTGGCTCCCTTCATTTGAGACACCAGCAGCACCAAGTGACCCATGCTCATTTACTTCTGCTCCAACCCCAGCCTCCACCAATCCACAGCACCCCACCTCTCCCAGGAAATGTCATCAATCCTTTGAAGTCTAGCCTAAATTTCAAAGGCAAAAATGCCAAAATATCCTTGAGGATAAAGTTGCTGATGTAAAGAACATTGGCTAACCCCAGTAATTTTATTTTCATATTTTAAAAGAGCCCAAAAATAACTATTCACCACCTTTTCCTCTGCTTGAGATATTGAGAACAACCCGCCTACCAAAGAGTGTAATTCTCTTAGCGCTAGGAATTTTGCATGGGTGGAACTCTTTAGCTAAAAGTGATGATAAATAACACCTCCTCAATCCTGCAATCTCCAGAAACAGTTTACAAGAACTAATACATTAGGTTGATTTGCAATGTTAAACTAGAATTTCCCAACCCTCTGATGTCCACCTGAAGGATGCCAGGGGAGACATCAAGATCAAGGGAGCACAATACAAAGTTCAACTGTCTGAGGATCTTCCTTTCTCTCTACCGTCGCTGTTGTGAGAATATCTAGCTCTGTGGTAAGTTTCTGTGTGGAGAATTAGCAAATATAACACATTGCCACATCCTGAAAGCTCATCCATCACCCCTCCAACAGCCTCACAGGACCCTCACTTTGCTGGGAAGCAAACACCAGCCCTAAACTGAAGGTACAACCCTCTAATGACGGATTTTTTTTTCAGCATTCACACAGCCCTTAGGTGTTAAATCAGAAAAATTAAGCAGCATTTTTTCAACCTTGTGTACAGTTTATGTACAAACTCTGCTAACTGATAAAAAAACAGTGTACACAGGTTCAAGAAGTTGCCTTCACATTCTTCTTACCTCTAGACCTGCCATACACAGGCCCACACACACTTCCATCAATGAAATGGGTCACATATGATTTTTTTAAACTTATGCATACACTCAATGCAAAGCACCTTCTGAAGAGTCAAATTAAAGGTATCAAAGAACAGCAAAATAATATCCTTTCCCCAATAAAACATATTTGCACTTTGAACTATGCATATTGTTTAACTCCGTTTGGAATCCTATTATGAGAAACTTATTTTATGAGTCTGCCAAAAAGCCTGGTTACCAGAAGCGTAATCACAGTAAGCAATAAAGGCTGACATGGAGGATATTTCTAGGCAATTACAGCAGGTGTTTTAAAGGCATAAAGCTGCAGAGGTATAAATCTATTTAGAGCCACAAACACAGAGAAAGCAAAAGGCGACCAGAAGGTTCAAACTCGCACAGCAGACAAATATTGTTCCTCTTTC
>NW_008239778.1:2166426-2170485 GCF_000691975.1 Corvus brachyrhynchos
TATATATATATATATATATATATACAAATAAAAGATACAAAGCTCCAAAAAATCTTATCACTTAGGGACTGCTAGATCACTTTTAAAATGTTGTTTGTTTCCGACTCAGTTAAGCAGGGTTGCATGTAATTTCTTGTGTTGCATGAAGAAGTTTGAAAAGACAGTCTAATGGGAGGCGTATACAAAAAGTAAAGTCGTAGATGTGACAAGCCCTATTCAGACCTTACAAAAACTTCTACATGAGCCATATCTACAGTGCAGAATTGGTGGAGGGAACCCAGGGAGAGATGACTTTACAGAACGATTGCTGGTTATCAAAGTTGCACAAGCCAAGAGACAACACCAACTATAAATATGACTACCAGCTATTCCACACAACCCCAAGCGTCCTACCAAGCCCTCCTTCATGTTCTCTCTCACACAGACAAAGGCCTCAAAGCCATGGGACATCTGCCAGGGAAACAAATGAAGTTAAAAAACCAGAAGAACATGAACATGTACTAACCTAAACTTGCGTGTTCTTTCTTCCCAATTCCTCCCCCAACACCTCCCCCTACAAAGACGACGTCTCAGTTTACTGTACTCTTTTCCTTCTCCCAACCAGTCTTAACTCTTGGACCAATGTTTTAAAGTTTCCCTACCTTTGAAAAAATAATGTTCAGTTCTTAAATGTTTTGCCAGATCTGGACCACACCCTGCCCTCTCCCAAAATCTTGGTTGCTTGTCTCCTATTGCACGTAATCAATTATAGCCCTTTCAGGTTTGTATTTTGCATGGTGGGAGCTGATCCAGAAAGGAGATTGCGCTTGTGTGAGCTTGTGTGTTTACACAAACACACACACACGTACACACACCTTGACAGAACTGTTTTGTCTCTGTAGAACTTTAGGGGATTTACATGAAATGGAGTTTTTCACCTGTAAGCAGATAAGCACCTGATTAAAAAAAAGTAGCTGAAAATTTGCTTCTTACCAGGTCATGCAAATCACTTAAAATATGAAAGGAAAGAGCAGAATCCCTGTCATTCTGTCACCACAAGAACTGGGAATCAATCATATGCAATAACCACAGAAACATGCAGAGACACCCAGCAGACCTCTCCAGTTCCGCTGTACATTTCACTCTCCCCGTTCTTCTTCTCAGATTCAGTGTCAGACACCAACTCCGATGTTTGACAAAAAAGGGATACGGCAGATTGCCCACCAGCCGCAGCATGTGCTGCCAAGTGAGAAATACAAGCTTGGAAACAGGCTCGAGATTCCAGCCAGGACAGCAAGGCTCGGAGCATCACACCAGTGACATAACTAAGTGTGGTGGGAGAGGCTGGAGGGGACGTGGGAAGTTATTGCATGAAATAACACTGCAGTGCATGCAAAGGAGCTGTTTTCAGTACCCAGCAAGACAACTTCATCATTTAGGATTGCCAAGAAATAACTGCAGCTTTCTTCTTTCTGATTTTTCTTTTTTTAACTAAGTTGAACAGCTAAATCCCCTTTACTAGCCAAATGTGAATTTTCCAACATAACTTCCCTGTGGATGTTCTGTACCTAAATTTCTTTATTAGCTACAGTAAAGTGACAATCAGCTTTCAGAGCACTCAGCAGAACAAGGATCACCTTGGGTCTAGTTCACAACTTTGGGCTCCTACGACATTGGAAAAGAAAGTTTACATCCTAGAAAAGACAAGAATCATCTTGTTAATTTGTTTGGTACAGCAGTGTGAACAGCACATGTAGACAAATACTCAATTTGTCTTCAGACAGTTTTTAGAAGACAGACATTTTATCAGCGGATCTGTTAACACTTTCCTTCAGAAAATATGTTTCGCCTGCCAGCAAACAAACAACAAAATAATGTGTCATATCTGTAAAACGAGGGAGAGAAATAATGAAGATTAGCTTCAAAGTGTTGCAATAAAACAACAATATCAAAGGCTGGAACATGGAATGCATGTTTCAGCCCCGTGCTCACAATCTTACATTTGCTCTTTTACTCTGCAGTACCTGCAGACACGGTGGCATGACACGGTGATTCTCTCCAGTTCTGCTATTTAACAATAACCAAGGGAACGTGATGCTCGTGAACCCAGCTTGCAGTGGGTTGGAAGCCACTGCTGGAAACCACGGCACCTCACACAGCCTGTGCTACACCCAGATGATCCTAAAAGGCAAATCAGCTAGCTCCACACTGGGAAAGGCACCTGGAGATAGTGCTACTTGTTCCAACCCTTCCCAAGTCAAGGAGCACCACTGCAACTGACTTACCCACTAACTTAAACTACAGGAAAAAAATTGCAAAATTCTGTTCTCTGTTTAACTTGACATAACAACTGCCAAGTAAGTTCTCTATTTCAAATTCAGGGGTACAGAAGAAACCAGCAAACTCTACATGGAAGTGCTTTTGAGTGAGGCTTCCAAGATCCTGAAAACATTTTTAGTATGTTCCACAAATTGTAGTTCTAATTAAGGATTAAATTTGAAGACTAAACACCTCTTTATTTGAGGGCAAGGAGGCTTAAATCTTTTTGTATTAATGCTGAGCTATATCATCTGATATTTTTGCTCTGACCAACCTATAAAACCTGTCAGCTTCACTCAGTTTACACAGGGCTTTAATTATGTTTAACTAGAATGTGAATGATCTAATTACTTAACATCTTACAGCACAAACTACTGAGGACATCTGGTTGAGCAACTGGCAAAGGAGTTGGGGAAATAAAACCACTGTTGTGTACCCTGCTCAGGACCCCTGCAAACAGCTCTCCCTCCAGACAGCTTCCTTTTTCCATCCCACCTGAAATTTCTGGTGCCTGAAAGCAGCTCTGTGAGAAATCATCCACCAGCTCAAAGAAAACAGTCAGGTAAAGAAAAACTCTTAGTGCCACGAGCAGGATGATGGGACTTGGAAGAAGTTTATCATTTTGCTTTGTTCATCATCAGGTGAAAATCCAGATCATGCTCTTGGCCTCTCTGGGGCTCCTTCTCCCACCATTCTTCACGAATTGAGACATGGAAGATCACCCTGAGCACAAGAACACTAAAACTGGTGTCAGCTCACCTACATCAGTGCCAGCAGGAAGCTCTCACACCTGCAAGCTTTGAAGATTTTAAAGTTTTTAACCTTTAAGGGAGCAGATTTTAGTAAAACCAGCAAAAACTCCACTGGGGCACTATGAAGTCATACAGAGAGCCCTGAGGTTAAACTGGGAATAAGCAGCAATATGAGCTGAGGATCCTTCTGGCCACAAACGCTTAAATGGTTTCCCTAATGTCAGCCTGATATCACACTTCATACCTGAGGACTGTTCAAAGAAAAGGGTGCCCGAAACACAGGAAGCTGCTGTCGTGACCCATATTGAGCAGACAAGCTCCCACTTTGATCTCTTCGCCTTGAAACCGCAGCACTCTCACCCAACACATTAACCTGACGTGGTCAAAGAAGAAATAAAACCTGGAAGTTCTGCTCAAAAACCCAGTTAAAGCTGCCGTTTTCTGTCTTTACTTTTCCTTAACGAACAGATGGAAACCAGCAATAACCATCTGGGTAAAGCAGCAATAGCTGTAAAGCACAATAATTCCACAAAAATACACTAACAAGGTCAGTTAAGTGTTTCTTTAATTGTCTCTTGCCCGTGACCTTTTTCAAAGATTTCAGACGAAAAAACAAAACCAAAACAACTTATGAAAGATCCTTTGGCATCTCTGACAGCACCACAATTCAATGCTGTATCCTGGGGAAATTTCAGAAGGGGAACAACATTCTGCCTTCCCAGATTTCCCTGTTTCCCCCCGACCTCCCAGGAAGAACACGCAGCTTTCCATGCTCCACGACAAAATTGATTATCCCTGAACGAGCAGTAAAACTAAACCATTCCTGTACATGCAATGCAGCAAATGTTTTGGAATCCTTCAAGATCAAAGCCACTCTATTAATAAACTTATATTTTTATATTCCTTGCAACTGAAAAATCCAATTAAAACACTACAGTGACCTTTTACCAGAGAACAACTGTCACAGTGAGGACAGGATCAGAAGACACCCGAAGCAGGGTTCCAGCAA
>NW_008239778.1:2170497-2173580 GCF_000691975.1 Corvus brachyrhynchos
GAGACTCCTGCAGTTGTTTTATATCAGTCACTGGGATGGTAAAGGGTGGCCTAATTCAATAGGAAGATCTGAGAGGCTTTTATTAGGTCTCCCAAGTAGTGTAACTGACAGTTAAACAAACAAAGTGTCAGCCCTTAAGTCAGCATTTAGAAAGTAAATTTATAATGAAGAGCTGACAATCAAGACACCGTACAAAGGGGCTGCTGCCAACCAACAACTTTAAAAAAAAAAAGGGGGAACTAGATATGGAATGAATATTTCTTACCACTGAAATTAACTTCACAACTGGTTGGTAAAATGATAACAGCAAATAAATAGGGCACAAAACACTATGAAGTGTGACTGCCATGACATCCCTGGAAGCAAGGCAAGAGCACTGGATCGCAGCCCAGCAGCAGCGGCTGCGCTCTCCCACACCAGGCATTCCCACTGGCTCACCAGCTCCCATTGCATCCACCTCATGCACAAGACCAAAGTGCACCCAGAAATGAAAACTAACACTCACAGCCATCATCTCCTGGTATCAGGACCTTTCACACCAGTATGTGTGCTCTAGAAGAAAGGCTCTAACCCTAATTCCTGCCTGCCATCACCTTTCACCAGCCGAGTGTCAGGAGTACAAAGCCAGGACCTGGAGACACAACAACCTTTGGCACACAGGCAGCAGCCAAGCATGGAAAGCACTTTTCCAAACGCTGCAGCCTGTGCTGGATGGCCAAGCAGAGCGTGCTGCAGTCCCAAACTAACATTTTAGCCCCTGCAGTGAAGTTAATTTTTAAAACGATGGCACGTACAACAGCTCTGGGGCACAGTGACCACTTTCTAAGATCCTGAAATCAATCTGAACTACTAAATTCTTCTTCTAATCCCAGTTAAAGTAGGTTTTCACAGTTCCAATTTTAGACTTCAAGTTCTATTTACAGGACAGAAAATCCCAGATAGTGACACTAATCAAGTTTTACTTAGCTTGGCATATTAAAGAACTAACTATTCTCAGGATATGCCAGAACATCTCAGATGCTAACAGATTTTAATTTATCGTCTAAACCAAGCTGATCACAGCACAGTGTGTGTGATGTTTTAATCATTTGTGCTGTATTTAACACATCACTCCAAGAAAAAATCCCACACAGTCCTGGTCTCACCAGCTGATGGCCTGGAGCACGGCAAAGGCCTCACAAAGAGAAGAATGTGTATCACAAGCTGTACAGAAGAACTCTGCTTTTACATTAAAACTTTCCAGCCATGGGACTGACCAAAGCTCTGCCTGCACTTAAAAAGAAGCCTGAAACCACCTCCTCCTCACGAGCATGGAAACAGCAAACCAAGTTTTGGACATAAAACTGAGAGCATGGCTTAGTAAGACAGTTTAATTTGATTCATATCCTGACCTAAACGAGGGAATTAATCCCCAGTCCTGCAGGGGTTAAGGACTGTCAGTAGCACTGATGGCACCCAGAGTCTCACAGGATCAGAACTCACAGCAAAAAAAAGTTTTTCTTCATCAGGAAAATACAAAAATAAAATTCTTACAAAGTACAGAATAAATTCTTATAGAACAATTCCTCCCTCCTTACTGTCTGCTTCATCCTGGGAAGCAAGAGCACAGCACTCCCTGAGCTCACCCCTATATAGCCACAAGTATCCACTCACTTTTGGAAGGAATGAAAAAAAGATATTCTGAGTTTCAAGGGGTAATTAGGAGTATAAAGTACATTTTCCTAAGAAAACAGGCAGGGTGTTGTGAACAGCAGCAGAGAGATGAGCTGAGAACACAATATTAGCAAGCTGCCCTTTTCCAACATCCCAAGAATTTCAAAAGCAAGACTCCATGCCAAAAAAAAAAGTGCAGAAACCTATAAGCAAAAGAAAACTAGAGCTCCTGAAAGAGGCAGGGCAGAGCTGGAAGAAGGGGGTGGAGGAGAAACCAGTGCACTCAACTGTATTTTTTAAATCCGTGAAACACTTCTTGCACTCACCTCAAAGAAACTAAGGTTACAACTGTGTAAACAACTCAGCACAGAAGTCTCTCCACAGAAAATCAATTGCAAGACTACTGGCTCCATGTTTTTAAATGTTTAATATTATCCCATCCCCACAATTAATATTAGAAAAGCAACTATGCTCATACCAGACATACCAAACCGAAGCTGAGTTCTATCAATATTAACACACACAAATCTGAAACAGAAAAACAGATATGTAGTTCACTGACAAAATTAACATTCTCATGTTTCAGATCCTAGACAAAGGGTACATTTTATTTATGGATGAAAATGAAGCAAACATCTTTAAGTGACAACATGATACAAATTTACTTTGACGTGAACATGCAATAAAACGTGTAAACACCCAATAAAAAATAAAATGAAAAATAATTACAGACAAGACACAAGTATAAATTTTATTGAGCTACTGCGACAACATTTCTGTGTCACATCAATGAAATAACAAGAAAAAGAATGGAGCTGATTAGAAACATGAGATAAAGGCAAAGACGAGAGGCTGCTGGACTAGGATGGAGCGATTCATCTTTGCTCACAACTTAACCCTGGGCAGGGCTAGAAAGGGCAGCTCCTTCCACCCAGGTTCAGCCAGAAACTCTGACTACACACGTCTTAAAAATTCAACACATGCAGTAATGCTCACTGGGTGTTGTGCTGAACAGGGATAAAGTTTATCCACCTGTGCCAAGCTCACGGAGCTGGGAGCACAGCCCCGCAGCCCCAGCGCGGTGCAGGACACGGGCAGGAGATGGATATTCCTGATGGCACAAGCAGCCCATCTAAAGCACAGCCTCCAACCCCACTGACAGCTGGAGCAGGTATATATACTACAAAACCTGGGTAATTTGGATAAAAGAGAAAAGTTGATGTAAGAAAAAGTTTCGAGCTACCCCATGCTGTGTCTTTGGTGAATAATGAATTTCAGCCTTCAAGTACAGGTCCAACACTTCACATAAGGACTGCTCCGCACATCTCCTCTCTCTCCTCTCTTCGGCCATCCAGAGGGCTCAAAGGCTCCCAGTTACTGTCCTTAAAACCACCAGAGCAGGGCTTGGGATGGAAGATCCTCCTTGCCCT
>NW_008239778.1:2173728-2180857 GCF_000691975.1 Corvus brachyrhynchos
GCTGAAACAGGGAGCTTTTTCAAACCGTGGGCTGCACTTTGAAATGATGCAACCACAAACTGCTGAATTTTTAATTCAACATTCATATTGCTGGCTGCCTATAATGTAAATTTTAAGCAGCCTTCAATATACAGAGAAATCTGAAGGGAAACCTGATAAATTGTACATTACACCAAACAACAGGGAGGTATGTTTTAAAGTAAGAGTGTGTCTATGTATGAGTAACTCTAGATTATAACCTTATAACCAACTGCAAGAAACATTTCTTCCAGTGATTTAGTACCAATCATTCTCAATATTCGTCTAGGACAACCAACAACTCAGTTCTTTTTTCTCACTCATTTCTGTAGAAATTGTTCTCTGCAACAGCCTGAAAAGCACCTACAAATCAGCACCAGCATATTCTCTGATTGAGCCATTTAAAATATTGAGAACAAAGGTGCAGAAAACATAACCACTGAATCTTGTTTATCCACAAGACACTATTAAGCAGCAGCAAAAACCAACAGTAACTGCTAACTCACGATCTTGTACCTCAAAGAGGGGCTGGCAGCGTCATCTGTGTTTCCCAGATGGAGAAACAAACCAGTGGAGGTGAGGACATGTTGAGGGCTGGAGCCAGGAATGGGGATGGGGCAGCTCCTGACAATGAGATTGCAACTCCCAACTCGTTTGAGAGCCCCTGCCAACTCCTGACTGTGCTCACACCGAATCTGAAGCAGTTCAAGGCTCTGGGTGTCAGCACCAGCCCCACTCAGCACCACTGCCCCAAGTGAGTGCTCACAGTACAGAGATATTGGATGGGCAAAACACACCAGCTTCAGCTCTTTGGTAAGAGAAATCTTTTGTTTTCTTTAGAATATTGGTTCAGCAACACCATGAAACCACAAACACCTAGCAGAGATACCAGCGAGAGCAGAAGGAGCAAGACTTAACCCATCAAACTTCCACTGCATCTCATCTGCAGCACTCCCTTTTGGCTTCACAGTTTTGTTCCTACAGGAATAAGCCAGGGCATTTCCACTCAAAACATACAAGCTTTTGCCATCTAAGATATATCTAGTCTGAGTCTTCATTTAAAAAATAGAAAAAAATGTCAAAAGCTATGAAATTCCCTGGGTTTTTTTTGCCCTCCCCCCCTTTTATTTTTCAGTAAGAACAATGAGAATGCTTCTCCTATTCATCATACCTGAAAATACCATGCAGCTGGTTAGAAAGCTACCAGGAAACACAAACCCTGGTTGTCACAGGGCAACGCTAAGAATCTGTCAGTGCACTCTAAAGTCACACCATCACCTCAGTATCTCATGTACAAATTTTCCCAGGATGTTTCCACAAGGACAGCCTGGTGGCAAACCCCAGCTGATCCTTTCATGAGGTCAGCAAGTGCAGGTGAGGTGGATTTGGTGGCAACACTACAGCCAGGCATTTGCTGGGAGACCCACCACAGTGCCCAGTGCACTGCCCAATATTTCTATAAAGGCTAAAATAAGCTCTCTTCTCCCAACTGTACTGCAAGAAGTTTCATTTCCAAGTCCTAGGTTTATGCTCACTCCTTACCTCCTTCCTTTCTTCACCACTTCCCTCTACCCCCTCCACTCCTTTAAACAGTGTCACTTCCCCCACACCACTTGTTTTTATTTTTACTTCCCTCTGACATTACTGCCCTCAGCCTGACACACGTGAGCCACAGACAGAAGCCAACATTTCTCAGCAAGGAAAGACCTCTGCAATGTGTCAGAACTGCTCCTGCACACACCCTCCCCAAGCCCATAAAAGCAATCCCACAGTGACGTGATAAAGCAGCAGCACTGGACCATCCCACCTCCACAGCTCAAGGGATGTGATAAAATGTTTGCAGGAATCAGACCATGGTTTGGTCTCACCTGAATACCCGTGTGCAATGCACACCTGGGCTCACCTATACAAGATCTCTGGATTCAGCAAGAGGAATGGTCACACTCCTGTGGAATTCATGCAGCCATTTACCCATATTTTAGCCTACATTTTCTTATCATTCACAGAAAACTTGTCCTGGCACTCCAAATGCTGCAATCTCCAGGCTTGCTCATTCACTAAGGTACCTTTCCACACAAAAGAACAGAACCACAGGATCTGCTCAGCTCTGATGTATGAACTCCTCTGAAAAACCTCCGAGACAGCCATGGCCTACATCCCTACCCGCCTCAAAATGCTCACAACCAGAGACACAAAGACATGTGGGAATTTAAAGCATCTAAACACAGCAGCTTAAAATACTTCTGTGCATCTGCTTTTGAGCCTTTCAAAGAATGAGTAATCTTCACCTCTGTCTTCCCAGAGCAGATCACTGTAGTCCATGAGCCACGGGAGGAGGATAAGCACCACCCCAGCTGCCTTCCCTGCTCCCCGGGAAAGGCAGCACAGCTCCAGCCCTCACAGAAACTTCCTTATTACCCCAACTGCCGACAAAGAAATCGAATTATTGCAAGGCAAGGGGGCAAGTGAATTGCCAGGGAGGCAAAAAGCTGTTAGACATGAGTGTGACACGCTCCAGCTTCAAAGCCCTGCCTGCTGTAACACACGCACAGGGAACTGTCAGGCACCTCCCAGCTTTAGCACTTTCATACCAAGAATTACCTTTATTCAGGGTCAATGTTTAACTCTGCTCAGTCACAGGAGGGACCAAGTAACAGTGCAGAAAGAAGTGCTGTGTCTTGCTAGAGAGAGAAGCACAACCAGGGTACTGTGGTGGATCTAGTGCAAATTCCTTACTGCCTACTGCTTTCCTGGAAATACAAGTACTGTAGGACAGCAGTGGAGACCTTTGTTACACCCAACAACCTACACCCAATTGTGTTTAATCTTTTATAAAAACCTAATATCCAACAACCTGTCTGCATTCCACGTTCTTCACGATCCAACCAGTGCAATAGCCTGTATTTTCTTCATTATAGCTGCCAATAAAGGTAGAAATCACTGATTTGCCTTGTCAAACCAGAGACAACAAAAACAAGCTGAGAACCTATGTCACAAAATGAGTAGGATTTATCTTATGTTCACTAATTTAAGGACACTATTCCTGACTGTGAAGTCTAAGTCTCTCTCATCTTTCCTGGTACATTCAACTCCATGTGTGAGCACTCCAGTACAAGTCTTCTCCCAACACTCCTTGTCTTGGGCAAACAATCCCATTACAGCTTTCTCCCTCTCATCCCCGCATCTTTCTCCCCACTCCCCCATTCCAGCAAAGCTGGACCATTGTCACTGTATTTCCAGTCCAGAAAACATTGTATTTTTAAGGCCTTCCCACAAAGTATATGGGAAAGAACCAAGCACATGTGCAGGAAATACCTGGATAGGCAAGATGGGAACTTACCACCCTGCTTACATAGAAAGACTACAAGCCAGTGCACACTGCTGCAACACACTGCCTGCTTGGTGCCTTAAAATACACTAATCATCCACATATGTGACTGTTCTCTCCCCAATAAATAAACTGCCTTTATTCTCAGCCTCGGTGTGATCAAACTGAAACTGTGGATTATGCATTTTTCTACATCCACTTTTTGCATTACAAATCAGCTTGCAAATAAAGAATAACTGTTCACTGGAATTTCAGACTGCATGTAATTTCTTCTCCAGCAAATGTTTCACCCATTACTTATTTGGTATTGTTAGACACAGCCAACCAGCACAATTTTTTTTCAGAAAACTCCCAACCACTACCACATCCCAAATCCTGCCTATTGCACTTCTCAATGCATCATCCAATTAACCACAAACTCGGCATTAGAGCAGAGTGACCGAAACATGCACTGATTCTGCCACATTTCTGATGGCATTATTTCATTTCAGGAACAGAACAAGGGCTAGAAAAGCTCCCAGGGATTTCCTTCCAAGGAACAGGACTCGAGAAATCCTATGAAAGACAAGTTCTTGAGCTAGAAGTGCATCAAGGGCCTTTCTTCTGGTATGTCAGGTGTGGTGGGTGTCCAGGAACATCACCCTGACCACAAGCTGCCAAAGCTTTCCTGCTGCAGGGAAGCAGTGATTGCTCTCGGAGTATCTTGGCAGCAGTGCCCTGGCTTGGCCATCCCTCCCTTCTCTGTATTGCATCTTCCTGCAGGAATTCCCAGCTGCTTTCACCACAGCTCTCCGAGCAGGTGAGGGGAGCAGAAAGTGTGCACAGCAGCTGGACACTCTTCTCCATATCCACATTCAACTACCATTATAAACAGAAAAGTACTGACTACTTTTAGGACAGAAACAATTCTACAGTGACCTGCACAGGTACATAAAATTAAACACTCAGACCTGATCACTAATTCCACTTCTGATGAAGCATATGAACTCCTTCACAAATCAGTCTGCGCTCTGGTACCACCAGACCCAACTAAAAGACGCCAACAACTCCACCTGTTTCTAATTCAGTAACAGAAAGACTTCCATTTTTGAAAGCTACTCATTACAACTTAGTTTTTCCAGATTTTGGTGCAGATTTTATAAGATCAATGGTTTACCTTAAACAATTAGTCACAGCCTGCACAGAACTAATACTCCATCCTTACTTTAATCATATATGATGCATTACCAGGATAAGATTTTAAAAAACGAACACATTAGCAAGATTTGCCTTTAGATTTCCACTCTCCAGCTTGACGGTAACGAGTTCTGCCATTCTGCTCAAAAGCAGTAAGAAACTGTACTTTTTACCAGTATGTGAGCCTGTCTTAAAAAGCTACAATGACATTTTGAGACTTGTGTTTACTGTCAAAATAACTACAGATAGTCTGTTAAGTTTTCAAAGGGTATTAACTTCTTCCATTCGTCCTGAGATCCAACTCAGAGCTGTGGCTCAAGCTAGACTTACTCCTGCTGGTCAGAGAGACCAGCTGCCTCCTCTGATACTGATACATACACACATATTCAGAAATACTAAGCAAGCTGTCAAGGAGAGCTGCATGCTGTGCCCACGGGAACACGAAGCTCCTTTTCCTGTTCTCCAGCAAAAGGTTGTTTTCAGAGTGAAGGTGATGGTGACATCAAAAACTACAAACAAACCAGGACCACGGAACAGCAGGTTACCTTCACGCCGCTGAACTGATTCCAATCATACAACTGCTACCAAATGGGATGTGCAGCTTTAACTCAAGGGCAGCAGCATTTCTCCAGTGATTTCATTTGCATTTACTGCCACAATATTCGCTGTTTGCGAGGGTCTGTTTTCTCTGAGCACTGCAATTCCCTCCCCATCAAACATGGGTCCATCTACCACCGCATGGCAAACTGAGGCAGCAATGCCGTGCCAACTCCACAATTTCTTTAGGAATCGTGCCAAGCTTTACTACAGAAAAGGGTTAATGTTCAGCTGCGTGCCTCGCAGGTACAGTCTCAAGTGAAGAGCCCCGTTTGATACCTGTAGGAAGCTGCCATTTTTGCATCTCATATTCCATTTGTGAACAGACCTTTTTGTTCTTTAATCCAAGTTCTGAATTATTTAATCCTGTCTCCAACACTTGAAATACCTTTCCCTATAAACAAGGGGTTATTTAGCATGAGGAAATAAATAATTTAAAAAGTCAGACCCTAAAGTGTTCCTGGCTCTGTTTTTAATTAATATTGATACAATCTGGAGAAATCTGCTGCTTAATATCACAAGGCAGGTCGAAGCTCATCAACAGTTAAACGTCTCCTTCCAACAGAAGGTGGAAGAGGAAGTTGGGAGCAGCCGGGTACGCGGCGCTCGCTGCCAGCGATCCGGGACTGCCCAGTCCCAGCTCCTCACAACTTTCTCCTGCACAGAGAGAGCCAGCACACCCTGAGCTACATGAGCTGGAGTTCACAGGGCTCAGGTGCAAGTGTGTTAAGCATAAATCCTTCAGGCTTTCGTGCTGGAACAGAGCGTACACGGAAGTATTTTTATTTTCTACAATTCCACGCTCAAAATACGTCAGTACAAGTGCAGGACGGGGATAGAGGGAGGCACGGACAATTCTGTGGGACTCAACTTCATCCCCGGTAACGATAGTTTTTATAGCACATTGCCTCATCTGCAAGTGGGAGTAAATATTACACTACCTCTTCGTGCAGATGGGTGGGTAAAAAAAAAAAAAAAAGCTAATTTGAAACAAATTAACTATTCTGCATATGGAGGAAGGTACTCTCTTCCCTTCCTGGTCACTCCAGGACTCTCTGCAGACAGGCTGCGTGCAAAGTTAACAAACTCTGTGGTGCTCACAGACTGCCTGGTGAACCTGCCAACAGGTGAACAGCCTCAATCCGCAGCGGGGATAAATAATCACCAGTTCTCAAAAGCAGGTAATGAATATTGTTCAAACAACTCTAAGCTGGCGTTACCAGAATGCTTCAAAGGAGAAGCTACAAGCTGTTCAAGTCAGACTGTCACATTTAGTCTGCAAAAACGAGATTAAGGTTTGTACAGTGATACTCCACAACAGGTTTTACAGTATGCACAGAAATTAAATTATGATAAAAGTGAGCTATTTTTTACTAAAAACAGAATAGAACAATCTATCAAAATGCCATTTGGCTGTGTTCATCACATTTTAGAATTTAATTTACATGATAGATACTTTAGCATAATATGTTTTAATCAATAAGCATTTCTGAAGGCTTTATTTTTACAGGCAATATTTAGACTTGTTCACCGTTAAATGTAACGCCACAGCAGCGATGTTCGGAGCGTTTATTTTCCTATGCTAAGCAGGTACAGCCACACGTACACAGAGGCAAAAGCAAAAGTCCACAATTAGAGATGTCAGACCTTGTTTAACTACATCTTAATTTAATCCATTTTATTTTATACAATTCTACATCTGGATCTCATTTTCTGTATTCCTGTAGGTATTCCGGGTCACTATTAAGAACCCTTTCAAGTTAGCAAAGTTCAGCCAAGTCTACCTTAATCCAAAACCTTTAAAAGAAATAATAAAACGCGAAAGGGGGTGGAAGACGACACAGAAACCTGAAACAAAACGCTACTTTACCCCACCTCCTAATGCACCTGAAAGTCGGAAGGGACCAGCCTCCTAGCACAGATCCCACGCAGCACTTCCCGTTTCGGGGGCTGCTGGGGTGGGATTTTTAGCATCGCTCCCGCACGCCCGGCCGGGGGGGAGGGAGGGCG
>NW_008239778.1:2183782-2199849 GCF_000691975.1 Corvus brachyrhynchos
CTTTAGCGGGGACAGGCGCTCCCTGCCAGGGCCGGTGTCGCCGGCCGCTGCCCAGGGGGGACGGATCGCACGGAGGTTGGAAAATCAGATCCCAACCCCGCGCAGGATATCCATAGAAACGGAGATTAAAAGGATGAAATAACTTATTTTGTTCTAAACAATAATGTTGCTATAAATACGAACATTTTCCTTGTTCCCTTCCTGAAAAGCACAGAACATTTTAGCAAGCTCATCTCCTAACAAAACAAACCAGTGTACACAAACAGGCTGCAGATACCTTGCCCCCTTCGAAAGCATTCCCTGTTTTTACTGGGAAATGGGCAAGCCTACAGTCTGTACCTGTCCTCTCTGGAATCAGTAAGCTGCACGGTATTTTTCCAAATACAGCTACTTTTGCTGTTTTGCACTTCATCTGTAAAAGGAAAATATCTCTTCCCCCCCAAGTGAGTGATTGTAGATTTTTTCTCAAATTGTATTTGATCACTGAGTGAATTTAGTGCTCGCTCAAGTCCGTGGGCTGACTGCTTGGAAATGGCTCTGCCTGTCTTTGGAGAAGTTACGGCAGAGACGGCGGCAGAGCAATTGCCACAGATTATTTCCCAATCTGCTGCCGGCCTCCTTTGGAAGAGCACCATCATTTCAGCCTCCATTTCCACTTTTTGCTGAGGCGGCTGCTTACAAAGATACTAATTGCGATGGCGGGTTTTATGTTAATGGGTTCCACGTAATGATCAGCCCGACGACTGCAGACCTTCAGATTGTTGGTTGGCTGTACTGGGAAAAAAACTAATGGCATTTGGTTATGAAAATGTCAGATCTCTACACGGTGATCTAAACTGGGGGCCCAATGAAACCGAAATCCAAGAGCCGTCACACGACTGCTGTGGGGCTGGACCCAGGGATGCCCTTGGAGAAGGAAACTCCTTCTCCCCCACATGTGCTGTGGTTTGAGGGAGGGCAGATCCTTGCTGGGATGATGCTTGAGAAGTTTGGGGTGCCTGGCTGGGGTCCCCCCAGCTCTGGGGAAGGGTGCGGGGTGCTTGGAGCGACAGCCGGGGATGGAGCAGGGATGGAGCTGCATGAGCCTCCAAATTCTGACTAACGCCGTAACCGGTTTGGTAGCTCTAAAATAGGATTTTAATCCTGGGAAGCATCATTTCACATTCCAGTGATCTAATCAAAATCCTTTCCTCTAATCTCTCCATGGTCCCCCCTTTCTAGATGAAAGAGGCTGGAGTTCCTGTCTTCACCCTTTCTCCGCTGCCTCCCTGTTCTACCAGTCTGTTCTGTGTCCAGGCAACTGCAAAAAGACATTTCAAAGGCTCCTGCCGTGCCATGTAGATGTTTTCTCTTGTTAGTTTGGACTGCAGGTGTGTAAGCCTCAAGGATGAAGTATCGTGGTGCTGTTTTAGGTTCGGGGCACACAGTCATGGCACAATAAATCACATAGGAACGCTCCGCTTTGAACGCGCGCACACAGAAAAGGGAAAAGAAAAAAGCATCTGACCTGAATCATTTTCTGGAAACACATCTGGTTAAAATCCAAAGTTTTAAATTGAGTAATATTTTAAAATACATTTGGTAGGTATTAAATTACAGTGTTATATCTGGTAATATTTATGATACTAATGTGTTAAGCGGAGGTTTATATCTGTCAAGAAATATGAGTGATTGTCATATGGGGTAACAAATGTATCCTGATATAAATAACATTTTATGATATTTTTAACATTATTGTAGTCTTTTTTTTTGCAGAAGTTACATTATTGCCAATTTGAAATAAAAGCTCTGTGGCTACATACCAAAGCTTTTAGCTATGTAATTTTGGATAAGTATAAAGCAGTACGGCTGATTTGGGGAATTACTGAGAAACCTTAACTCTGCCGGAAGACAAACACTGAGCACCTATAATTCCTATTGTCTTCCATGCAGGATCAAGTCCCTCGTTTGCCATTTTGTGTGGCAGCAAGCCCAAGGAAATCTTGCTTGACAGCTCTGTTTTCTCAAAGTGCTGCATTTCTTCGGGCTGGATTCTGCAAAGATCCTGCAGGCTACAGAGCTGCTTGGAGCAACAGATAATGTGCTTTGTGTTCCTGCTGCAATGTACCTGTGTATGATGGGAGAGGGAGCTTGAAAAATTGGGTGCACCCTGGCAAGAAGATGGTTAGAATAAAATTTTCTTTGGTTATTATGTTTTGAAGAATCATTCTCATCTGTTCATTTGAGGAAGGTTTTTCTAAAGTTAGATTTGATCTGTGTAAATGCTAACTTCTTTCAACAGGCTCTAATAGAGTACTGAAAAAGGAAGCACAGTGGATTTGAAGTTTAAATCTAAAATGATGGCAGTAACTAGTAATGCTTGATACATCCAAAATATTTGTAAGTATGTTGTACAAATTTCTTTTTAGGAATTGGGTGAAAATCACATTAAAATTTGTTACTTATTAATGTCATAAAATCTCACTGACACAGCTCTTTAATGAACATATTTGCACTTTGGGCCATCACAGGCAATTGCTCTTGTTATGCTTCATGTCATCATCTGGTATACTGAAGAAAATGGACCTTTATTCCAAAGGTCCCAAACTGTCTGGGAGCAGTTCCTTAGCGTGGCTGCTCCCCTGGGCATCAGTGTGCATTCACGAGGAGATTTTGGATGATGAGTCTAGTTTTGACCACTGGACTTAGGTTTTTCTTTGCCTTAATGAACCTGGCTGATTTTCTTGGCCAGGATGCTGAAAGATGAGGTGCTGCTTCTCCCAGCACCTGTAACTTTTGGGTCTCTTCTCCAAGGATTCTTGTGTTTTTTTCTTCTCATTTTCATGTAAACTGACTCCTGAATTTCTGTCAGTTCCCCTAAAAGAGTCCCTCCAGAACTGTACCCCTCTGTACAGAACTGTTCCTCTTCTTCTCTGGACCCCGTCTGCTCCTTGTCCGGCCCCTTCCCTCCTCACTTCATGGCTCTCATCTTTGCATTTTCTTCAGCTGATTGTTGTCCCTGGCTGTCTGGCTCCATGTGCCTGTGCCCGCTGGAAAGGAGCTCCTCATTCCAAAATCCCATCCCTCTCCACTGTGGAAGTGCCCCTCTGTTCACCTTAAACTGGGTTTGAGAGCAAAGCAAGCTGTGCTGTCTGTCCTTTACTGCTCTGTGCACAGCAAGATTCCGTAGGGATGGCAGGGAACAGAGACAGCCAAACAGATAATTTATGTTCCTGGGAGATTTAGTCCAAATTAAGATCAAAACTCATATATGTCTTCCAAATAGCAGATTTTTTTTCCCCCAATTATTGTCAATGACTCTAATTCGGCTTGATTTATATCTCTGGTAGTAGCCAGGGGTTTTGCAGCACATAAATTGCCTGAGGTTTTTGCCAGGGATGTGGACACTGTGACATGCAGAAGCTCAGGAAAGCCCCTGAGCAGAAAATGGTTGGAAACAGGGAGAACAGCAGGGAGAAGTATCCCCAATGCCTGCACACGGTCACCTGGGTGTCCAGCTGTGGTCACTCAGCTGGATGGACCCTTGTTTTCTCAACCAATGTGGCAATTCCCACCTTCTTTGGTAAACTGGGAAAGTTTTAGCAGAAATCATGTAGAAGGCAGCACACATGATCCAAGCACAAAATCCTATGATTTCTGTTGTCGTGTGAGCACTGCACAGCCACAGATGCACTCTGGTAGGTGGAAGAGAAGAAAATAATTCTCACAGAGGGCAGGGAAAACAGCCACAATTCAAAGCAAAGTAAATTTGCGTGGTGTGGTTACTTGCTGTATAACTCTGAAGGTGTTTATGAGGATCCAGCACAACCCACAACAGATCTTCCTTGAGGATTTGTGGATTAACCCACACCAACACAAACATGGGATGACACTGCAGTGGTGTCTCTGCCATGTGCAGCAGGAGTTACTGAAGACCCCAAAAGAGCTCCCACAACAACTTTTCTGTCAAATAGCTGCTCTTCTCACTGAACGTTCCATCCAGATGCATGGTCTTGTTCTGGCCAACATCTGGAACAGCAGAAGGAATTAGAGGAGGAAAGGACTGATTGGGTTATGCACTCCCTGGAGCTGGAGTGAGTAAGTTTGATACTGAATTTCTCTCAGGGTGTGGTTGACACCAGTTTTAATTTGTCAGAACAGTGCTTGGCTTCTCATCCTATATCCCATGCACAGGATGGTATCATAGACAGGATTTTGTTGGACGGGAGGCACATCGAGTCCTTCTCTGGCCTCACGCTCCATCCAGCACTCTTCTCTCTAACTTAGGCTGGTCTTGATTTGGGAATTTATCTTTTCTGTCCTTTAAAGGGATCAGAAGACAGGTTAGTAGGTTATGTTCCCAGGAAAAATCCCCACCTTTTTTCTCACTTGAAAACTTTCACGTTTTTTACCTTCTATTGGTTTTTCTTAGAGGTTTGGGGTTTGGGTTTTGCACATCCTTTTTTTCTGGTGGTATTTACCTCCTGCTATTCCTATAATGAACCCTCACCCACTTCATGCAGCCACTTCCTCACTTCAGCTTCTTGCTCTTCCCACCTCCCTCCCTGCTCAGGCCCATTTTGGCTTTGCTTTCCCCTCCACTAACTCTGTCCCACCCAGGTATTTCTTCCAGTTTCCACTGAATCTTCAGGTCCAATGTTGTACATATTACTTTAGAATAAGGAGCTGAAGCCTGCATTATTAGTTTAAATGCCTTTTTGTGTTCTGAACCTCACCTGGGCTTACTCTATTTGTCTGTGCTGCTCTCCCAGTGGCAGGAGAGCTGGTTTAGTGACTGTGGCTGGGAACAGGCTGCTGGCACAGGGCTTTTTGTGACATGAAACAACTCCCTGGATCCTCCCTCAGTTTCTCCATTCTGTACAGCACCAGTGGTCACTGGGAGATCAAAATCTCATGGTGGCTGTCGGGCACTGCACCTCAAGGGTTGCAGGACAGGGGAACAGCAGGGAGGAGAAGGAGGAAATGTATAAATAAAGCAGCTCAGAGCTGCTCCCTCACCTCCAGTTCCCCTTCCCTTCCACAGAAGTGGTGAGTGCAGAGCTGAGCTGCCTTGGCAAAGGAAAGAGAAGAAAGGTTTTTCTTTCACTTTCAATCACAAACATTTCACGTGGGACGGAAGAAGGGGACATCCCTCTGCTCCTTTCCTCCAGCTGGGCTTTCTGGTCCCGTTGTCCTCTCCTTGGTGATCGCACCCCTCAGTGGGACCCCCACAGGCACCTGTATTGTGATCTGTGGTGTTTGGGGTGTCTGAGGTGGTTTGTCCGCCAATAATGAGGGTGAGGTTTCATTTTGGGAAGCACATCTTTTCTTAGAAACACGAAGACTGTGACTGAGCACAACTGTGATTTTCTGCAAACACAACTGTGTTTGGGGTGGTTGCATGCGAATCTAATTCTAGATTAATGCAGAGAGGGAGAAAATAGACGCCCTTAGAGGAAGCCCTGAGTTCACTGCAGCTGCCATACACTGGCAAAACTGATGCTGTGTCCCACAGGAAACATTTTGGTGTGGAGAACCTCCTGTTTGAAGAGAGCATACCTGTGCCTGTTGTGACACACGAGTGAGCCAAAGTGCTTGGGGTAGCACATCAATCCAGTCTTTCTTTAGTAACATCTATGAAATAAATTGAGTTTTTTCCCCCCGGTGTTGCATCATTTCCTATTTGGTGTCCAGATGGTGACAGATTACCAAACGAGGGGGGGGAAAAAATCGATGTAATATTTTGTATCTAAACATTACCTTCTTCTTTGGAATAAAGAGATCCAATTTATTCTGGCCATGATTCTCTACATTTATGTGCTGGCCCTTGTCTGCATCTGCTTGGCATTATCCTGGATTGAGGCTGTAACCTGCTATGAATCCAAAGAAATTATATGGAATTGATGGGATCACTATGAATTTCCAGGGGTGTAGGCTAGTGCAGACCACATCCAATTAATCTTGTTGTGTTCTTTCTGTAAATAACAAGCTGGATTCGGCCCAACAAGAGTAAAACAAATTGAAAGCATCCATAAAGAGAAGTAAATGGCTTTAAGATGTAAGAATAACGTGTTGGTGGGTTGTCTCCAAGAATCCGGTTTTTAAAAGTACCAAAGCACACACAAAACTTTAGTTTAACATGTTCTTAAGTGGCTGCTGTGTGGGGCTGGCTGCTGAAGCAGGGCTGTGGGCATAAGACCTGCTTTCATGAAGGGATTATATGAAAAATTTAAAACTGCAAGAAGGAGAAAAATGTTCAAGGGCAGCCAACCTGGAGAAAACAAATATCATTTAGTTGTGTGAAGTATTTATAAATGTGGTTTATGAACATGTATGAAGGAGTAATTTTTTGCTTTTCAGACTGCAACTGTCACACAGAAAAGAAACAATTGCTTATTTGTCCTTTTCAAGGATTTTTGGAGAATATTTTGCAGTTTGGCTATTTATTTTGACCTGCTTTTTCCTTTTTAGTAGCTTATTATTCTGTTGATTATTTCAGATTAGCTTTTTGTGTGTGCTCTTCTTCATTTGTAATTGATAGGAAAGCACTTACCTGGTTTATCTGAAGGTGGGAATTGGTTTTAAATTTTGTTCAAAGTTTCAGACTTTCACATGCACGGGCTACCAAATTTGATCTATCAGTCTCACTCCTTGGTTCTCTTGCATCATCAGAATAAATGTGAAATGACACAGAATGCCTGGAATTGCAATAATGCAGTGTAACAGAACTGACTATCAAGCTTCATATATAGGTTAGATTAATGCATAAATCTAATTTGATATTTTACATTACTGGGCTAATATTTTACAGATGTAATGCCAAGCTGTTGAGTAAATGAAAATCATGGAGAGTCCAATTCTGAAAGGATTACTCAGGCAAAAATCCCTGCAGTCAGAGGGAGTATTGCCTGAACGAAGTCTGCAAAATTAGAACTAGAGCCATATTCCCCAAACAGACAAGCAGATTTATCTGTGAGATCTGCCCAGGAGTTGAATTCTTGTAACAATGAAAGACATATAGGGAAAACGAGCAAGTAGGTAACCTGAAATATAAGGAGAGACTGATAAGATCACAACAACCCTGAGCAAGCACTTGTGCGGTTGGTGATGTCAACAGGAGCCCAAGCTGTTTTAATAAACTTGTTCATAGTTGTCCTATAGTGTGTTTTATATACTGAAGTACATAGATCACGTAAGAGTTTAACAAGAAGAGGATTCATATTAAATTTGCACATAAAATACCTCCATGAAATATGTGAAATGCTTTTCTTTTTTATATGATTCCAATAAAACATTGATCATAAAACTCTGCCCTCCTGCTTCTTCATATCCAGTTTCAGCTGTTGCTTTGTGTTTAGAGTTGGATCTCATGACACTTGGCAGATATAATTGTGGGGCACTTTTAATTGGTGAAGAAAGACCCTGGCTCTGTTTGCTCGCTCGGGGGGTATAAATCAGGAGGAACCCCACCAGAGCTGGTGAAATGTTGCATCTCTGCAAGAGGCTGTTGGGCCAAGTGATATAAATGCTTGCAGCTCCTGTGGAACGTGGAGTCGTGTGGCTGTTTACAGCTGCTCAGGATCTGCCCCACTGGCTCGGATGGAGCAAAGCCAGGGATGATTCCTGCCCTTTACCGAGAGTTTTGCTCAGTGTTTTGTGCTGTAAATGCTCCTGCCTCTTGCTGCCAAGCTCAGCTCCCTCCTTCACAGTTTCATATTCTGAGTGTGAACTGATACTGGTGGAAATCCAAGGGTAAAAAAGTGGTGAGTGTAAAGCACAAATCTGTAGCCTGGATCTGAGAGGAACAGCTTGACCACAGAGGAAGTTATTTGCACAAAAAGTATTCAAACAGATACGCACGGTTTACATGTGTTTAGTAAATCTTGTCTGAAAACTAGAACCAGCTGTATGGTGTGTGGAGGCCCCAATCCCAGCCCCTCCTGAGCAGTGTTTCATACATGTGGATGATGCATTTCCAGTCACTTTTTCCATCTTTTAATTTGGGGGCTGTTAAGGACTGAAACATGAGGGGAGTGATTCCCATTTCGGTCTGTGGTGCTTGTCAGCGTCCTCAGGTACCTGTTCACAGCCCCTGCTCAGGGAAACATTCCCACCACAACCCCTTCCCTCGTTGCCTCCTTCCCTCCACCTGCAGCCCAGCAGCAGAGGTAGGGCACAAACCCCCCGTGGTAGCTCAGGGGCACGAAAGGAGCTTTTCATGCCAGGCTCACCGTTATCCTACAGCATTATCCTACATGACGGCAGCGAAATCGATTGAGCCACTCGGGTTCACTCCTAAATGAGAGGCAAACCAGGCCTGAAAGCTAAATTTGCATGCCAGATTAAGAAAGTTGTAGATGCAAGCAAGATCTTTTTCCTTTTTTTCCCCCTTCTTTGTGTGTGTGTGTGTGTGTCTAACTATGCAACAAATTTTGTAGCTGAAATTTACATACTTCTTGATTCATGAAATTATGAGCAGCTGCTATTTTGCTACATTCTTAAATTGAAAAGGCAGCGAAGAAAAGAACAGACACATTAGGCAAACTCCATCTGCCCCTCATGTCTATCACTTCCCTTCACTCTCTCCTTTGCCAAACAGGATACAATGGCATAATCAGATGTCTTGGTTTGCCTGGGAGAGTCCCCAAATTCATATA
This sequence comes from Corvus brachyrhynchos, assembly GCF_000691975.1. Classification (NCBI taxonomy): domain Eukaryota; kingdom Metazoa; phylum Chordata; class Aves; order Passeriformes; family Corvidae; genus Corvus; species Corvus brachyrhynchos. Next base: position 2,192,419 of record NW_008239778.1, read on the forward strand.
GCTGTCGTCTAAGACGGGATTTTTGTTTTTCAGACAACTTCTTGACATGGTCTCTTGTTCCCCCCCTGAAACGTGGATACATATTTACAGAGGAAACAGCACAACGCAAAAGAGCTACAGGGAGAGAATAACCTTCAGCCTTACAGGCTTTTGGAGGCTCCTGGAAGTCTTCAGACATCATCTTAGGGACCTTAGGGTCACTGAGAATTAAGAAGCTTTCCTATTTTTAATTTAATTTTTTTTTTTTTTTGCTCCCATCTTATTATTCAAACTACAGCATGGAAAGATTTTGGGGTGAGAGGGTAAAATACAGGATTCATAAATAGAACAAATGGGGTTCGCTGCTACCTTTTGCCATGAATCTCCAAACAAATCCAATCTACAGGTAGCTCCACGCTTGGAGAAAGGGGTTCTCTTTGGAGATGAGAGCTTCTATTCTAAAAGTCTGGCCCTTACTTCACACTAAATACCACTTTACAGGTCATAACACTACATTTCATCGTGATGTAAATGTTTTAATTTTCCAGTTTTGAATTAAAAGATGGAAGCTCAGAATTTTAGACCTATTTAACACCTGGTTAAACACTTAACAAACTAGTAACAGCTGAGTGCATCCCTGTTAAGTGGAGTTTCTTCCTTTTTGTTGCCCCACTTAAGAAACAGTCATTGTCATTCAGTCTCATTAACATAAATAGGTTCCCTAGGAGATGTCCCATTAAAGTGGCCATCCCTATTAAGCATGTCCCAATTAAGTAGTGTTTATTGTATGGCAGGTTCCAGACCTCAAAGCAGAATAATTTTCAGTTCCTAGAGGGAAAAAAAATAAGTCAAAGAAATTACATATTTAAAAAAGGACTAAATTGATACAAACTGATAAGAGCCCAAAAATGAAAAATGAGGGCTGACACTTCAGCCTTTTGTTTACCCTGTAATGCTGCTTTTCTGGTTTTGAGTTAAGAATGTAGCCTACACCCTAACTATGAATTTCTTGGCTTTGATTTGATTGTGTCATAACTTAATGTTTTATGACTTACAATCACATTAGTCATAGGAGTCACTCAAGTTTAGAGATGATGGAAAAGACATAGGGGATAGACAAATCCACACTGGGGAATAGTCTTGTGATTGAAGCAGTGGTCTGGGACCCAGCAGAGCCAAGCTCACTGTCCAGGCCTGTGCCAAATGGTTCTGCCTCACTGAGAGCAGAACTCCAAGACTCCATTCAGAACATTATTTACATACCTGAACAGACATTTAAATATTATTTTGTGTGCTCCTGTGCATACATAATCTATTTTGCTCTTAATCAAGGTGGATTTAAGTCGGGGGCTTATTCAAGGTGTTAAGAGACAAGCTCTGGAAAATCTTCCTGCGTTGGCTGACGATGATACAACTCAGTGTCTGCTGCCAAAGGCTACCCCTTATCCCCCAAATTATATTAGTGTCAGCCACTTCAGCATAAATTCCAGGTCTTTAGCACAAACCTGCCTTCAAAGAGCTGAAATTACTTGCCTTGATTTTGTCTCAAAGCTGGGGAGAAGCAGGCAGGTATCTCCTGTCTGTGCCGTGTCTGTGGGAGGTGACCTCCAGTGCAGAGACTAAGGAGAGGAGGAGAAGGAGGAGGAGGAGGAGGAGGAGGAGGAGGAGGAGGAGAGGATTAATGCCATCTTCAACAACTGAAGGGAGTGCACCACATTTACATTTTCAGCCAGGGCATTTGCCCCTGCAGGAACAAGACATCCCTTGTGTAGCTTTACCCCAAATTAGACAACCTGTCCTTCCTCTGAAGAAGTTTGTACCTGGGTGGAGTTCAATAAATAAATGAAAAAATATTCATGTTCCAGGGCCACAAACTGAAATCTCTTCATGATAGGACCTCCAGAATTTTCCCCAGTAAAGGTAAAAATGGAAATTCAACAGATCCAAAGCTTGTCAGAAAATGGAATTTTGATGTGTACAGAGAGATGACTTCTCTGCATCACTTTTTTTGGTGTTTCAGACAAACAGACAGTTTGAGTCATGCCAGCTGATTTTCTTTGTTTAACAGAATCGGAGAATCATTTAAGTTGGAAAAGAACCTTGAATCCAGGTTTAAACCCAGCAGTGCCCACCATTAAACCAGGTCCCTAAGCTCCATGCCTGGAAGCTTTCACGCTTCCCTGAAAAGCAATGTACACCTGTTAAATACCTTTCCTTGGTCACAATAATCACTTTTTTTTTTTTTAAGGAATTATCCCTGGAGTACAGTTTCATATCAAAAGATGTGATTTGCACAATGCTACACAAGTGGTTCACACATTTAATACACAGCCCACAGTCTGAAGAACCATAAGATTCCTTGCATTAAATAAGAGGCACAGTACTTCAAAATGAGGGTTTGTGAGTAGGTGGTAAACTTTTTTCTGGGTCACTGGGTAGCAACTGGGTGCTTTGAAAGCATCTTGCAGGAGCCAGGTAAGCCATGGTTGAGAGATGCAGGTGTCCTACTGTGGTCAAATCAGAAAGACTGACTTCTATCCTTAAGGCAGTAAAGCAATTACACCTGGTATCCTCATATCTTACTTCCAGTAAATAGGTGTAGAACAATGTGGCTTTGTAGAGCCCAGCAATAATATCAGCAGTTGGCAGCAAGAGCCTCTGAGAGTCTTTGTAGAGTTTGCTGAAACCCTACATCACTCTGAGCAGGAGAAATGGTTCACAGCTGCACTTCTGCATCTCAGAAGCAAAATACCTGGCTTGGTGTAAAACTCCGAAGTCTGTATGACTGGGGTGAGGATCAGCCTGGGAAGTTCACTCTTGTTCCTGTGTCTTGTTTGAGGACAGGGGCTGTGCTCACAGCTGTACCTGTCTGCAGAGAGTGCAAAACCAAACCCCAGCTCCAAAGAGCTGCTGCCCTGAAGAGAACTTCAAACCCAGATCTGAGCTGGATGTTTTGGCTCTCCAATTAACCTGTTCTTTGTTAAACAGCAGTTCTGTAACAGCCCTTGATTAGGCTTCAAGTAGAAGCTGTGTCAGCATTTCTGGTGTCTTTCTAAACCGTTTGTCTCGGGTTTAGAATTGTCCAGGACTTCCAAAGCAGGAGACCCCAGCAGCAGAGGAAGGCTCTGAAGGGCCCTGATGCAGAAAGGAGAGCCCAGCCATGTACCTGTGCAGACACTCAGTGTATTCTTTCAGCTCTGACACAAATCAACTGCAGGGCACTTTGACACATCCCAACCTTTCAGAGTGTATTTTTTGAGCTCAGCTCATTATCTGAGCCTCCATTCAGATGCTCTCAGCACAGATGCCTTCCTCATCAGCTCTGCACTAAAACATACAGTAAGTGAAATTCTGCCATATGTTAATACATATGTTTCAGTTTCAATAAGCATTTGATGCAGGGCTGTTTTTATTTTTTTTTTTCCCAGGCAACAGAAATTACAGAGTTTATACTATTACCTTCCCTCTCTATTTAAATGTACTAGTGAGCTTAAATAAACTAATAAAAATAAGGTTAGCTACGTGCAGCATAACCTGTCACAATGGTGGAAACATGTATCGATTCTTAATGGTTCAGCATTTATCTGCTTGGTCCAAACCAGCTGGGGATGGCAGAGTCAAACTGTCTGAGACTCTCTGTGATGTTGTAAAATGATGGAGAGGCAAATAGCCTGGAGAAAAGGTGTAACCGGGATTTTCACTTCATCCCCACCTCAAATTTTCCCATCTGGCATATCACAACATAATGATGTGAGTGATGTCATCAAACTGGGAGAGAGGATCTGAATGGTGCAGTTTTCTCCTTTACTGAACTTTGTAAGCTGGCCACAAATTGTAATTAGCAAGTGTCTACAGTTTATTCCTGGCAGAGGCTCAGTCCGTTTTCCACGGGCTGGAATCAGTCTGTTTAGCCACGATGATTCTTTTTGTTTGTTTGTTTGCAAATAAACTCTTGGAAAGATCCTGAGCACATTATGAGATTTACAGATCAGTTGTTCTGCACAAGTACCATGCTTTTACAGCAGTGCAATACCTCTGAGTAATGCTTTTGATTTAACTAGAGCTACCCAAGATGTGCACCATTGTAGGAGCCAGATTAGGCCCCATAACTCTTGCACACAGACTTGAAAGTATCCAAGCAGTTATGAATGAGAGCAGCATTTGCAAGATAGAACAAAGAAAAAACAGCCAAAAAAAATATCCAACTTATATCAGCTTTGCCTGCTGGATTCGTTGCTTTACAGCTAGAGAAATATCCAGATAGACCCTCAGCTAGCAGAAGCTGGCACAGCTTTGTTAAAAATCAGTGGAGCTTTGCTGATTTATATCAGCTGAGAATCACTATCTGCCCCGATGACAAAATGAGGCATTGAAACAGAGTGGGAAGGCAATAGGGTTTATCTATGGTTACAGCATTAAAGCAGCATCATAAGATAAACTAATTTTGTCTAAAGCTTTCAAAAAAAAAAAAAAAAAAGAAAAAGAAAAAAAAGAAAAAAAGAAGGTGTCTGTGGGGATACAGCACTGACTTGGCTTTCTCAGTGTTGGCTTCTGATCACTGTGCCAAGACTGGCATCTTCCCTTCCCTCAACAAATCAGCATTGCTGCTGCAAACTCTTCATTGACTGCCAACGCTGTGCTACCAATAATTTACCGTGATTGAGAAACGTCTCTGCTTTTGCTCTGCACAAGAGCATTTGCTCCTGCATGCCTGGATCTGTTCAGTTACTTACTTTATGAACTTTATTAAAAAGAATCAAAGGATTCTTTTGGGTTCGTTTTTCATAAAATGTCTCAAGCATTTGATAAATAAATAATCTTCTACCTAAAATGGGCATGAATTCCCTAAAGACTCAGCGTTACAAGCAGGTATGTGCCAAGCCAAGCTCTCCTCCAGGGGGATGTATATATCTATATACCTGTAATTATAGGCTGATAATTATATAATTCCCTCTATGTATATCATCATTTGTGAATAACTCGGTAAGCTGGCAACACAGAAGGGTGGGACTGTATCATAAGCTAATAAAAAAAAGCAATTATATTTTCTTTCTGATCCAGTTCTCACCTTCCCAGTGAGATTGGGGCATTGTGCAATAAGTGAGAAATGAGGAACCTCGGAACACTTGGAAGCAAGATAAGCATCCAAATGCCTGACTCTGTCATTCAGAGCTCAGCCGAACTGTTTCACTCAGGAAATTATGGGCTGCCATGGGAACAAAGGTCCCTTCCCAGATTACCAAAAGGAGTCTGAAGTGGGTCAGAAATGTTATAAGAATAGGCTTTCAAATGGCATTTATATTATTTCCCAGGTTAATACGTGTTTGAATCTAAGCACTAAGGCTAATGTGAGCAATGTCATTTCAGCTTTCTGCAACCTCTCCTCGCTGCACATGCAGTTCACCCCCAAAATGAATCCTGGGAGAAGCTCTCTCCACAGTTCAGCCTGCATCTCTCACCTCTTGTTTTATAATAACTTTGCAAACAGCTCAAATAGGGACCATTTGTAATCTGTGTTGATGCACAATCCTGCAAAAAGTGCTTTTAGAGCTGACATATCAGAAATCGCAAAATTTTACATAAGCCTTAAAAATTCAATAAATTATGAACAAGTGCTTTTGTTTTCTAATTTACAGTGTTTGTGCAAGTCTCTGATTCCTTTCCAAGACACACAGCAGTGTGTCCTCAGTTGAACCCCAATGTATACCTACTACCTTACCCTCCAAATCCTTGGTTCGGCTCATACTCTGAAAAGCCTGGAAACAGAGCCCAGTGTCGGGGTAGGATTGAGCCTCCAGTACGTAAACCAGAAATGGAACAAATCTGGGCATGCAGGAGATAATTTAGTTGTGCAGAATGAAAGCACCAAAGTTTCTCAGTTCTGGTAAATTATTGGTAGCACAGCACTGGCAGTCAATGAAGTACTTGCCGAAATTGTGTCGATTTGTCAAAGGAGGAAGAGAAGCCAATCCTGGCAAAAGAATTCCATGCCATGGAAAAGAGAGAAAGGCAGCATTGTACTTACACAAACAGTCTGTCCTTAGAGCTCTAAATGAAAGATAATTTTTTTTGGAGGTTCAAATGCTGGGAGCACAGATCACCAGATTCTCTGTACCATTTATTACAGCTGTCTGTCCCTGTGTCCCAGGCAGAACTGCTTTATATGTGAAATGAGTATGACTGGAGTGGGACAAATGTAGATCCAAGCTCTCTGTTTGGAGTTGTGCTGGTTATCTCACTCCTAAGGTCCTACTCAGCAGAAACCAAATCAGTATCATCAGATAGTTTATTTGCACTGGAGTCTCTGTGGCTGTTGCACTCCTGAGAAGGCTGTGGGATGCCTTTCCTATTGTGTCACTATTACTGCTTTGCCCTGCAACCAGAAAAACCATAAATGAAACGTGGCTCAATCCTAAAGGTTCTGCATCTACTTGAGTGAAGTGGGGAAGCAGATCCTGACTGTAAACATCCAAGGATCAGGGAGGCTCCTCATCAACTCATAGCCGAGCATGTGCTTGTTACTTTGTTCAGTCAGAAAAGCTGGTGATGGGAGGTTTGAAGGAAGCTCAAGACAAAGTTTCTTGTTTGGGTGATCTGTCCTCTATTCAAGAAGGTGACAGAATGGAGAACGCAAACAGAGAAGCAACAAAGGTGCCCGAGTTTTGGAAGTGATAAGGCCCCCTCCCTCATGCAGTTATAGTCCGTAACAAGCTGACAAGGATGACCCCTGCAGCTGTACCTGCAAACAGGTTTGTGTATTTCACTCACTCACCTTGGAAAGGTTTCTCTTGCCAGCGACCTGCCCATGTTCAGTTCACACCTGTGTTTGTGGGCTCATGCAGCCGTGTGTGCACAAGGGAACACTGCAGCCCCTCCTGAGAGTTGCAAAAGTGAAATGAGTAAGTTATCCCTGCCTTTGACAAAAGTGATTGCCATGCTTTTCTACACCTCACAGATAATTAATATATCAAAGGACTGTGAAAGCCTCTACTTGGAAAATAAACAGTTCTCACTGAGGAATATGTCCACAACCCCACAGGAAAAAAATCTTGTTTGGATAATATTGAAGTCTGAAGGACTGAAAGTTGGCTGTTGCATGCAATAGAGTAATTCAGTGACTGAGAGAAGTCTGTGTGATAACATCTACTGAGAGTGGTGTACTGTCAATTCAGAGCACACCCTGGGATAGGTACTGAAGTGGGATTTATTTGAGAGAGGGTTTTTTTACTCTTTGGCATAAAATAACTTAAAACCTTTCAAATGAGTATGGTAGGCATATACTTGTTACCCTCCCAGAAGTCAATATGATACTCACTGAACAGGAGTTAAATGCTGTGCAGGAGCAGGGCTCACGTGTTCTTGCTTCTATAAAACTCTCGTTTATGCTCCCTCCCATGTACAGGGTAGTAGAAAATGCCACAGCAGCACTTCCCTAGTGTTCTATGGTCAAGG
>NW_008239778.1:2199907-2230790 GCF_000691975.1 Corvus brachyrhynchos
TAGGAATTAATATGGCAGTATAACATATGGGGAAAAAAATCAGACTCAGTTGATTAAGAAAGTTTGTCAAGATTGTCCCAAGTTGATTTTATTTCTTTGTTCAAAGTTGATTAGATTAGTAGTAATCATTAGATTTTAAGAGATATTAAACAACCTAGAGCTCCTGTTGAGTTTATATCAGTAATAATTCCTAGAAAAATATATATAGTCACCATAAATGTGGTATTTTAATGTGCTATTCTACTCTTGAAAAAGGGATAATACACATCCTAAACTACCAATGTTTTGGAGGCTGTCAGTATCTTTACTAAGCAGACTAAAATTTGGCTGCAAAAATTGACTATTGTAGAGCCAGTGCAGCTCTTGTCAGTATCTTTACTAAGCAGACTAAAAATTTGGCGGCAAAAATTGACTATTGTAGAGCCAGTGCAGCTCTGGAGAAGTGAGAGGGCATTTGCACATCTCCTGTCTCACGAACAAAATTATGAGTGTTCTCCTCAGATACATCTGTTGCTTTTTAGTTTTCAGCTGTCCAAGTTCAGTTAATCAAGTCTGGCATCATTCACCCCTTTACTCAATCATGTATTCAATGAAACTGTTCGAGGCCAAATGGGCTTTGTTTGCATGGCACTAACAATTCAGCACTTTTAGCAGAAATAAAAGAGTGAGGAGTGAATACTTGGGAGAAATAATCGTGTTTTGTGCAAAGCTCTTTCTGCAATTCCCTCCTATGGTGGCAAGAGAGAACGATACAAATCTATCTGTTCCCAAGGTGAATTGCTTGAGAATCTCATCTTAGTAGGGTGGGGGCATTGCTGGATGGGGAAGGTGAGAAGTTTCTTGCATTTCTGAGGGCTAGTCTGGGCTAATTCCTTTGTGCTCGTCGGGAGGTATCAATTCCTGAAAAGGGAGTTTCCTTTCTCTTTCCTGTGACTCGTCAGGACGGTGCCTACACGCTTAACATATCTTCATACGGGCTGACTTCCCCGCCCGCTTGGTGCCTACTGGCCCCACTCCCTTATCTAATCAAGGTTCAATCAAAGTTAATTAGGGATCTAGTTTTCTGTTCCTGCATTAGGCGTAAAGCAAAAGAAGCTCCTGGGCATATCTGATCAAGGAGCTGATCTGTGTTATAACTATGTAATAACTGGCACAACTGTGTAATTACAATACAGCCCTATCTCAGGTTACATCATTATCATTATGCTTAACACTAAAACAAAGTGTGGTTATCACGATTGGTGTCAACACATTTGTGATGTGCCACCCAGGAAGAGGAGGATATACACATGTCACCCAAGCCCTACTTCAACCTGGAAAAAAGTTTATTCCTGCAGATAGGGCATAAGGAGAAAAAGAAATACACAGAGCACTGATCATTGGGGGTTAGCTTTAACCTTCCTTTAGCCTTCCTCTTCCCTTCCTCAGCCAGACTTCTACTTGTCAATGAGGGCTTGACTCTGGAGTCACTGATAATAAAATATAATCTACCTCCGGGTGTCTGTTGTCTATTTCCACAGGAGAGAGAACTGCAAAGTTCCAAGAGTGGTGTTCACTCACAGGCTTTGCATTAAGAACATATTTTTAGTTCTATTTTTTTGCTTAAATGATAGTTTAATGAACTAATATTTATCTATAAAAAGAAGATGCTGTGGAACTTGTAAGAAGTGCAATTCACTTGAAGGAAAGCCAGTATTGAAAATACAATTTCTGCATCTTCTGCTTCTTGCTGAGTTGAGTTATAAAATATTAGAAAAGCCATATTGCACGGCTTTTAGCCACTAATATATATGTACAGTCTTAAATATCAACAGCTTCAGCCATTTTTTGTTAATGGTAGGTCTGGATGTGACTTCTTAGCTAAAGACATCTTCCTCAGCTTACCTCATATCACGGCATCTGGTATTTCTAATTGGAATCATTTTCATAATTAACATGAGCAATATACATTACCATCTAAATATGAAGGCTGACTGCAATACCAACTTGTCTACAGCTTTTTAAGTATCCAGGATCCTGTCCAAAGCCCCTTAGACTCGAGGGAAAGACTCCTGCTGATGTGTCTTATCTAAATTAGGTGCAATGTATCAAAAAACCCGCCTAGACTCCATATAGGAAAACAGAAGTCTATTCAATATTAATAAGTTTCAGTGCAACTCTGTCAAATCCCTCCAGAAGTGGTGTCCCACTCTGTCACTAAATCAGGCCTAATTCCGTCAGGACTTAGATACTTGTACAACTTGAAATGCCAGAGTAGCTCTGTGGATCTTTAGGGAAGTTTGAGGCATTCAGTAGGTGTTTCTCACCAGTTTACTACTTATGAGTGCTTAATTGTTAAAAAGTTTGCTGTTTCATCAGTAGTAATAGAAAATTACCTAATTCATACAGAAACACATGCTCAATACTAATTTTTATAGTGGTATGATCTTGTTTTGAATTAATTTCAGAAAAAAATTGCACCTATGGAACAGTCATAAATTCCTAAGATATCCACAGCCACAGTCTTCAGCTACTCATTTAGCAGCAGACACTTATGTTCAAAGTGTAATGTTTTATATTCATCACAATCAGCAGTTCTCAATAAGATAAAAATACTTCAATCTGGAGAGTTTCTCCAAAAGGGACAAGAAATCCTACTGTCAAATTAAAAGGAAAAGAAGGGATTAGAGTCCCCTAACAGGGTTTGTTTGAACGGAATTTTTACATAAAAAGGTGCAAATGCTTTTAAAGAGAACTATCCCAGATTGCATTTTCTTGCTCTCTCCCATATAATTGTAAACAGCTTTGATTTCAAAGGGAAAATCAGACAATTATTTTATAATGAGAGGTGTGGTCTAGTGATTCGAGCATCAGACTGGCAGCCAAAAACCACTGGAGTTTTAATCCTGGCTCTGACACTGACACCATCTACTGCCTTGGGCTAATCACCATGGGTTTGACTGAGATCTGCTCCTTGTGGGTGCAAGAGGCAGGGACAGCTGCAGAATTCCTGATTCCGAGCTCCAGAGGTGAGCAAGAGCCTTCCTTGTGCTGCACCCAGCTCCTGCCCAGCATGTCCCTGAACTGAAGGGCACCATCCCTGACCAGAGGAAGACATTAAACCCACACAATGTTCACCTCAGGCAAGCTGAGGTTCAGGAAAGCCATAGCTGCTAAGTGCTGTCAATAAAAGCTTTAAAAGCTCTTTGCATAAGCATATTTGAGTAGGTCTGTGCTTTGAAGAAAGCCTGCTGCTTAGGTCGAGGCGTGAGTAAAGCCAGTCTTGCCTTTAGAACACTCCCGACACCTGGGGAGATTTTTATTTCCTTTAAGCACCTTGTAGTTAAATTTTTAGTCATTGTTTTCTTTCTTCCTGTGTGTGCCCATCCCCCAGTGACCCCCAGTTTTTCCCTGTCCTTTGCTTCTCACTACAATGCCTCCTGTCTCATTGAGTTGTCTGATTTCTTATCCTTGATTAATACAAACACAGACAAAACCCTCATCCTTGGGGATTTTAATTGGAAGGTTGATTGCCTTTTCTTCTTTGCTTGTACATTTTCCATTGCTTCAGCTTCCTTGAGGTCCACAGACGGAGTTTCAATCTCCCCCTCACATTCACCCTCATGTTCTTGATCTTTGCTTGCTTGGGGCTTGACTCCTTCTAATATAAATGTTAGGCATCTTGCCATTTCAGATGACAGATCAGCTCTTTGATGTGTCTAATTATGATGGAGAGGGGGCAGAGAAAGCAGGACCTCCTGAAGCCAGGATAAATTTGCTGTCTGTATAAACTCTGAGCAGCAATGTGTCCCTCTGCTTCCCCTTTGGTACGTGACAGCATGGGCTCAAATCCTGCTCAACACGAAGGAGTTCCATGAACACCCTGCACAAGGGAAGATTTTACTTTTGAACCTGTTTAATTTGAAAGAGGAAATCTGGCAGCAGCCAGGATGCCAGAATGATAGGGAGGGGTAGCAGAATGGGGAGTTCTACCTCAACTTTGCATGGCAAAAGCAGAGGTGGCTGACTGAAAGCAATCTAGTGAGAGAACCTTGTTCCTCCACCTCACCTCGCTCTGCCTTTGTTGCCTGCACAGAGCAGTAGCAAACTGACACTCAGTATTTATGCTGGTGCTTTGTAAAAGTCATCAAATTCAACCTCACAACACATTTGTACACTGAATTGTCAGTTTGGTTTTAGGGATGCTGTTCAGAGAGAAGAGCTGTGCTGCTCTGAGGGCCAGAAGCTTCTGAGCACAGCAGGTTTCAGTCACTTCTCTTGCTCTTAAGTAATTTAGACACTTTCAGAGCATCCCATAGCAAGTTCGTTCACTTTGCTTAAGAACAAAATTTGTGGTGAAGCAGGAACTGGACTCACTCTGGAGTTTGTGACAACCAGAGCTGAATTCAGCTCTCACCTGATGTTCAGGACTTTACCATCTCCCATCTCTATGTTTGGGGAGGAGCCCTTGCTCGATAGAAGGGAGAGAAGATTGGACAGGCCATTTGACAAAGAAACCTGTCTAAGGGCTGTACTGCTCAATCTGTACAGTTCCTCTGGCACACGTGTTTGCCCACAGAACACATGTGCAGCTCCTACCTGTGCTGCAGAAACGTGGCTGCCCTGCTCAGACCAGGGCTCAGTTGAGTTGTGTGCTTTATAAACACATGAAAGGCCATGGTCCCAGCCCTGAGGTACTTGAAGTTGTTAGCAAATCTCACAGACACTTCTTAATATGAATTTATTGTTGATCTGTCTGCCCCAGAGCTTGAAATTCTTTATCTGCCAAACAGGCACAGCAGGAGTTTCAGCATTTCTTCCCCTTATAATACCCAGCTAATATGCTTTAAGCCTGACCTACAATGATCATCTCCTAAGAAGAAAGTTTGGTTTAGTCTTCCTCCTATTCAGCATTCAGCCCTTGATCTTTCTACCAAAATGGGAAATCAGTACTAGTGAAATGAGCACTGATCAACACTGACAAAACCTTTCACCTCATTTCTTGCAGTAAGCTGGGGTTGCATTTGTGCTGTTGTCCTTGAGCAAAGTCTTGAGTGGAAAGTTTCCTCCCGCCTCTCTTACCCCTTCACTTTCCAGAGCAAACACAGAAACCTGCTTTAAATGAAACAGCCCTCAGGTGAAGGGAAGCAATGTTCCAGCCTGCAGAGTGACAGTCTGAAAGGCAGCAGGGAAGGGGATGTCTGTGCAGCAGCGTTGGAGGGAGAGCAGGGAACATCTATCAATATTTACTGAGCAGCGTTGCTTTTCCATTTGGTGTTTCTCAGCCCTTCCTCTTTACAGAGCCCTGCCCTATAATAGCTTTGTGCTCATTCCTGTGCACTGCCAAGCAAGAAACCCAGTTTCTGGTTCTGATCTTTGTTGACAGGGCTGAGGAAGATCGTGGAAGGCTTTCTCTCCATGGGTTCTCCCTGCACACCCCAGAGGAGAGATTAATAGTTTCTGAAAGCATCTCCACCCTACAGAAAGGTCACCAGAGTCCTGGGGAAGATGACTAAATGGGGGTTCATCAAGACTCTGTAGTAACATGGGAGGGACCTCTTCCAGCAAAAATATTGCCAAAAAAATTCTTAACAGTGGCAATTTCAGAGGAGCTAGAGGTAGGCAGGTGATGTTCTGGGTTGTCATTTTTCACACAGTGCATCACAGTCCAATCACTTCTACAGGTGTATTTTTTAAACAGTTTTGTTTGCATCAAGTGCTAGTCACTGTGTGGCCTGGGACCTGTGGGACGTGCTGATTAAGGGTGTAGGAGAATATGTCCCTGTCATCTTATCTGCCATAGACAGTCAGCTGTCTTTTGTATTCACTTGGAGCTGTGAGTTTGGGCAAGATTTTGCTTTAGTTATTTTATGCCAACTCTATCACCTTAATATTTATTGTTCTGACTCTTGACAGTAGAGCTAATTAATGTGTTAGATACTCTTGAGTATCCTCTTAGTGTTTCACACATCTTTTGGGGCCTGATATACTGAGACCCTTAATCCAACAGTATTTACTTCACCATAAAGTAGAATAAATCTACCAGGAAGACCAGCAGGAGCTCAGCTAGAGCAGTGGAAAAATCTTCTCTTTAGGTTTTCCATTCCCTGATTTGGGCTGGGGTAGCTACATTGCCATGTGTGCTGTTTCTAGCAGATTCCATACATGTGATGTGTACACACAGATACGTGCAGACACACAGTGTAGGGCAATATCCTAAGTTGCAAAATCAAGTGACCTATGCTAATATTAATTTAAAGACATAATATTGCTGGAAAGAAAGGGAAAAATGTCTGAAATGGACTGACGCAATTTTGTCAGATTATCATAAACTCCCAAACCTAGGATACAAGAATAGCTGATCCTGACAGATGCTTGCGGTTGGAGTGCCCACATAGGGAGAAGTCTGATTATGTGTCGGGTGGGAGGCATAAAGACAGAAGAAAGTTGATTTGCTTTATCCTGTCAATCTAATGATTCACTTTGCAGGTCACACTTTATCTACACACAATGTTTATTTAGACAATGAAACCATCAGTGTCGTTGATAGAATCTAACACGCCAGCAGAGGTATTTTACATTCTCAGTATTTTTTTTTGTTGCTGGAGTATGTAATCCTGCCACAGAAGTTCTTTTTAGGGAAATAATATTTTGTTATAAGAACTATCATCGTGTATTGTAATTATTATTTTGTTTTACCCTGCCCACTCAGAAAACTGTTTGCATTATATTCCATTGAAAGATACATTTTAAGTTCTCTCTGGTAGTCATGAATAATGTAAATTGACAAGAACTATTATGGAGGCAGGTAGACAAAGAAACAGAAAGTTAAGTGGTTTCCTTTCTTTTTATGGCAGAGTGACATTTACCTGTAAGTGCATTTGATTTTAACACAATAGGATGAGTCTCTGCTGTGCTGGATTAGGATTGAGGCATGCGGAGGAGTTCAGATAAAGAGTGGGCACTGAGAAATGCCCTCGCCAGACCTCTCTAGGGAGGGTACTTCAGCAGCAATAGCATGTCAGAATGTCTTTTTTTTTTTAGTCCTTGCATCCAGCTGACAAAATCTTTCCTTGTTTCTGTATCTGTAATTCCAAGAGATCTCTCAGTGTTTCCCACAGCTGTCTAATACTTTGTGCTTGTCACATCACTTTCCAGAAAAGGGGTCAATGTCACTTTCCCACCCTGACAGACAGAAAAACCACAGCAAAGAGAAGCTGTAGATGAATGAGGGTCAGTTGGAGACCCGGGACCCGCTCTCCTGGTGTGCGTACCCACGGCCCAGATTGGTGCTGTCTCTCACATTCCAGCTACAAATTTCATCAGTTCCCCTTTTTCTCAGACTTGCCAGAACTGTGCTAGTTGGGTCTAACTCTCCTGCAGTTACACTGAATTTAAATCAGAAATAACTTCAGCGGGTTGGATTCTCACTTTAGTAAACGAAAGTGTTCCCCCTAAAACCAGTAGAGCTCATTTTTAAGTCTGAGAAGGTGTAACTGCTCTCACATCTATAAACATCCCACTAAGTATAAAATACTTTCTTTCTCTAAGGTGACACATTTACTACCCTCCCTGATCCAGCTTTTCCCTGCTATGTAACTTTCCATGTCCGCAAGGTTACACCGGGTAAGAGGGACAAAAGCCACTCAACCCTTGTCTCCAGTAAAAACCCAACCAACCAAATAAACAAAAGCAAACAAAAGCCCAAGTAGACATCGCACCGTGATCAAGATATTCCCTTCCCCAGGGGAGTCACAGGTCTGCAGGTGGAGAGCCGAGGTCCTCCGGGAGAGCTGACATCCCTCTGCTTTTACAGAGGAGCAAAAAGGAGTACTGTGGTTTAATATGCCCATATTCCTTGAAGGAAAACTTCAGAGAGCATTGTCCGGGCTGCCTCCTAGAGCTTTTCTACTTTTGTGATCTCTCCTTTAAGTTTCTGTGCAGGAGAAGGACAGGCTCTGGCTGATGACAAATGTGACCTGTCCCACCGAGTTATTGTTGCTCGCTATGGGGGATAAGCTTTTGCAGTGCTCTGGTTCCTGGTGACGTAGTCCAGGGTGCACACACACACCACAGTTGTGTCTTGGGGCTTCAAATGCCTTTATCTATGTCATGCATTGGTTTTTACAGTTTGCTATGAATCACTGATGCCTGCTGGGAACACATACCCGCTTCTGGTTATTTTTATTACAATGTTATAATGGGCACAAGGACACTTAAAAGTGGAACAACTGAGCATCTCTTGGTAGCCAGTGCTGTGCAACTCTCCTGGGATGCCTGAGAACACCAAGTTGTGCTGCTGAACTGTCTTACTGTAGTGAAAAGAAATTAATTCCAAGATAGTCAGAGTCCTGTGTAGTAACTCTACTCATGTGAATGATGGAAGAGTAGCTAGAGCCCTGTATCAAGTCCTGGAATATGTGATCAGAGCCCTTGATAAACTGCAGATTTCCTCAGTGAGGGTGGATCAGTCATTTAGACATTCTGGTTATATTTTAGCTGTGGGGCAGCTCTCTCTGTTACATGACTCCAAGTCCTGGTATGTCCAGGAACTTGGCTGGAAAATTCTGTGGCTGCCTTCTAGCCAGAACCTCTTGGTCTGCTGGCTTTCTTAACAGCAGAAAATCATGGGCAGAGGCATGAGATGAGTGTCAGGATCTCCTTCTGATGAGAAACTGAGACATAGCTTGCAAAAACACCTGGACAGCAGGTGAAGAAAAAGAGATTAATGGCATACTGTGTTATTAAACCATGCTGATGTTGCCAGGATGAGTGTAAAAGATATAAGGAATCCAGTAGGATGGAAAAAGGGAACATATAAACCCCACATTTGTTAATAACTGCTTGTCAAGGGAGTGAAGGTTTCAGCTTTGAAGGACAAATATTTCTGTTCTTGGATAGAGAAACAGAGAGCAAAGAAACCAACCTGAGAACTGCTGGGCACTCAGCTCCTTTGCTATGAGGGTTTAGTGTTCGGTGATTCCTGAATGTTTGTTATGGATCGTGAGCATGTTAAAAAACCATCAAGATGCTCAAAGAAAACAGCAAAGGAAATGGCTGAAACAAACAATGCTTGATGTAAAATACCAATATCATCTGGAGTTCTATTAGTTCTGGAGGTCTGGGAGTGGACTTCGTCATCTCCAGTTTAGAAGGTCAGACACAAGAGAAGAACTGATTTGCTCAAGGCACAGAGCCAGCAAATGGTAGAATTGTGACTAGAAACCAAATCTTTTTACTCTTTGCAGGATGTAAACAAATAGGTTTGTGGTAGCTTCAAAAGACGTGGCTACAAGAGGACTTGAAATAACTGACCTCGATTTTCTAACCCCATTGCACAGGATTTGGCCAGGTCTTTGGATTCTGCTTTGTGCTTTAATTCTCCTGTGCCACTGCACACAAAGTGACAGTCACTTTTACAGGAAAATGTTAAGCCCAAACTCTGCCTTTGGGTACAGAAGGAAATTGCAGAGAAGTGAAGCCACTGTGTCCAGCTGATCAGGATAGTGGCCATGTGCCAGACATCATCCTTTGTGGTAATAACTCCTTTCCAATGGCAGCCTGAGCTATTTGCCTGTCATGATTTGTCTTTTTGTGCTTGGGGAATGCTGGCTGACCTTTGTCTTTGATGTTGCTCAGCCCTTTTCCTTGCAATAGGGCAGTTCAGAAGGCCATGACCACATCTGCTTTGGCTGATTCTGTTATCAATTAATTTGTCCTGCCACATCAAAGAACAGAGATAAAGCTGTAGCATTTCCTTAACACAGATTTTTATCTTCACTCCCCAGTTCACCTCACAACACATGCACCTTCCACCTCCACAGCAAGCGGAGAGAGAGAGAGAGAGAGAGAGAGAGAGAGAGACAGAGGAAGAAACTGAAATGACATCCTAATAGCCTCCCTCGAGTGCTGATGGCACCTGGGTCTCTGTGTGCTGAGCCTTACACCCACTTCCAATCTGGCCTGGCCACAGCCAGGCAGTTGCTTACTCCCCCAACAAGTTATTTGTTTTTCTCTCTAGACAAATCAGTGATGTTAGAATGACAAATAGCAGTTATAGCTTTGCACTTCGCTGAGTATAATTTCAGCCCATCAGTACCATCTGTCTCCTTTCTTGGGCTGCAGCTCCATTAGGCGACAGCCAAAGATCCTCAAGGACAAAGAGCCCAACTCACACAGACAGATATTTGAGGGGTCAGAATCTGTGACTCTTTGCCCTTTGTGGTTCATGCCAATAGTGAGCTAGAGAAAATGAAGGTGGGACATAGAACCTAACCCAGATTCCACCTTCCTGAGCTGTGCCATGCTGAGCCTCGATTCTCCTTGTCCAGGAATTCTGTGCTGAAATTGGTACTAAACACCATCCAAACTTATCTGAAGACTTGCTGGGGTGGTGCTGTTTGTTTTGGCTTTGGGACAGCAGTCAGGCATATTTCTAGGAAATTTTGTGTTCATTTACTACAAGTCATAGAAGGGGTAGGAAAATGCCTCTGCATAGTAGGTATTAGTATTATTAGTATTAATAGTAAAGTTTAGTATTAATAAACTAACCTAATCTGTTTGTGATAATCTCACCATGTAGTTCTTGAACTGCCTTGTTTTCCAAGGAGCAGTTCCTCTTGTCTCATGGCACTCACTAGGAAAAAAGATGCTAAATGAAGATAACAGTCTCCATCAAATTTCAGGAGAAGATTGCTTCTATCTTGATTAGGTCTTTCCCTGTCTCCAGAAGCATCCTCTTTTCCATCTATGACCTTACAAAGTTCCTTGTTCCCATTTTGTATGAAGTTCAAACTCCTCTTCCTTGTTTTGTCTATCGTCTATACTGTCTGTCAGTAATTAATCTGTTACCTCCTCTGTCTCTGCCTCCTGTTCACTATGTGTCCTGTTGAAACCTGGCCACAGAAAATAAAATGAGGCATTTTAAAGAGTTTTTAGAATTACTGTAAGGCGGCTCTGGTCACAGTAAAGTAAAAAGGCCAAAGTAAAGTACTGGGCTGGGAGCAACAAGCCAAAAGGAAACACCAGTGACAAGGATTTGTTGGCATGAATATAAAATACTTTGTTCCAAGTCTTCAGGCACTGGCCTTTTAGGAGCTCAATTCCTATTTAACCACACCAAAAAATGATCAGATTTGCAAAACAGCTCAGTTTGCTGAGCACAGACAGAGTGTTACGTTAGTGTGAAAATCTGATCCTTCTGTCACCAGGCGTGCTGGGGACGGGGTAGGACCAGCACCTAGGGGGCTGTATTCCCAGCTTTGGCCTCATGTCCTCCGACTTTTCTGATCTAGTTCTTTTCTCTACAGGCTTTTCTTTCTTTCTTTCTTTCTTTCTTTCTTTCTTTCTCTCTCTCTCTCTCTCTCTCTCTTTCTCTCTTTTTTCTCTTTCTCTCTTTCTTTCTTTCTCTCTTTCTCTCTTTTTTCTCTTTCTCTCTTTCTTTCTCTTTCTTTTCTTTCTTTCTTTCTTTCTTTCTCTCTTTCTCTCTTTCTTTCTCTTTTTCTCTCTCTCTTTCTCTCTCTTTCTTCTCTTGTTTATTATGTTTTCTGTGGACTAATTTGATCACATCCCAAAACATGGAGAAAAATCACTTTTGGAACCATTTTGCATGTGCAATGCAAAAGCCCAGTCTTCCCCAGTGTGGCTGTGAATGCCCTTATCTCTCATTGACTACAGACCCTGTGTACCTTGCAGGATCAGTTGCATTCAAAAACCTGTCCTTTCAAATTTGTTTAGGTAAAGTGCAGAGTGCAGATGATTCCCAGAATAGCTCTTCTGGCTTCATTTGGAATGACAGCAAAAACAAATCTGGACTTAGCTTTTCATCTCAATGGAAGGGCATACGAGAAGCAGTGAAAATATGTCATTGTTTGTAAAGGACAACGTTACATGAGAGCGAGCACAGGAGAGAGGCAGGGAGAAAGAGATTTTTCCTCTCTGCTAAATAAGGGCCATTTTGAGGTGTGTGAGGACAGCAGGGGTCAGCGAGTGCTGGAACTGACTCTGAACTTCTGGCAGAACAATCTCCTGGAACTAAAACCAAGAGTACCTTTATCTTCAGCAACCTGCCGGGAGATGTTCCACAGCCAGCTTTCTCCACAAGAGCCAGGTTACAGTGTCTGTACATGACAGCAACTGAAGCAAAAGCTTTTGTCTTTTAAAACAGACTGGCTCACACACAGCAGAGTAGACTCAAGCCTGATATTTAATATCAGACACTGTGCAAGAATCCCTTTTAATAGAAGAGCCATAAACCATGAGATTATTTGCCACATAACAGGGAGGTGATGGGTACAGGTGTTCATACACCATGGCTAATTAGAACAGGAACAGATGAGTTACAGGAATTAGAATTCCTTCAGTAAGGATCTGCTCTGCACACAGGTCTGTTTTAACTCCCAGGTACTACCAGTGTCTGAGCCACTTTTCACCATGAACCCAATCTGTTTGGCAGGCACTCGTTCAGCCTCATTGCTTCCCTGTCTTAGGAAAGGAGGAAAGACTGAGGTCCCCATTTGCCAGAGATGTGCTTGCACTGAACTTCCACATCAATTGCCTGCACACCCAGTCAGTGTCAGAACCAGAAATAAAGTCCAGGAGTCCTGATTCTTAGTCCTCTCCTATCAGCCATGTTGTCCTGAGCTTGCTTTACCTGCATATCAGGGGTTTTGTGGGCAACTTCAGAGATAGAGAACAGATTGCCCCCAAATGGGGTCTTCAATCACTCAACTTTTATCACTGAGAGACAGTAGCTTCCCTCCCTACCGCCTTGAAAAGCTTTTAAAATAAACACAGGTACATTAGAACAACAGCCCTTCAAAAAGGGTGCCTTCCTCCCCCTTACCTTCCTTGCTCTCCTGTCATTAAGCAGAGCAGAGCCATCCTTACAAGTGACATTTGGACAGATTGACTTAAGCTATTTACTTTAAGCTTTTCTTCCTCCCATTCTGGATCATTTTCATTCATTTTTCAAGTGTTTCAAAATTTCTTTTGCCAAATCCCTAGATCAGGTGATTCAGAATGAAGCAATGGGACTTGTGCCATTCTGATAAAAGCATAACCCTGAAGCTTCCCTACTTTTCCCACAGCCCCTTTCTGTTTACTCCTTAACTCACTAATTCTGCTGACAAAAGGAAAAATACAGCAGGAGTCATAAAGGAAATATCACTTTTAAAAGCCAGTTTTATTTTCTTACCACAGATACTACCTTGCTGGTTAAACCATTGAGTAATTGTTTTCTGGGCTTAGAGTCAGTGGGTCAGATTCTGGTTTGAATTTTATCAATAAAAACCACTCCAGGGCAACCTTTCATAAATATTCTTGCTTTTTAAACCAGTGTGCTCTGCTGCTTGAGGATGCCTTCCTAAACCAAATCCTAACCCAGAATTACCACATTAATGTCAGTGGAACTGACAGATGACAAGAGTTCAGACTCAGAACTCCCTCACAAGGGTTTTCTCTCTCTCCCAGCAGCAGAAAAGCACCGAGCAGGTTTAATACAACCCTCCTGACTTACACTCCCTGCCCAGCAGAAGTCTGGGAGCTTTGCTGGGTAGATTGAAGATGCAGTAGTGCAGATGTGTGTCTGAAGTGAGGATGTGCTGTGCTGCTGTGGACTGTGTTGTGGCAAGGACTGAACAAAGGTCTGCTTACTACCCTCTTATCATCAGCTTGGGCAAGACAATCTCTCTATCAGACCCTTCTGGTTTTTTTCTCTCATTCTTATCGGTCTTGCTTAATGGCAACTGGAATATTTTTGACGTTTCCTCATGTTCTCAATTAGCTCCACCTAAGGAAAATATGGTCAAAGTCACCTCTTTTCAGGACACACAGAAGGCGGAACAGAGGGTAAGATTTAAGGATGAAGGAACAGTTGAGTGGTACCAAGTGATGTTCATGTTACAGAATGGTCACATTGGTTGTTGGGTAACTGGAACTGCAGTTTGTGGGACTCTTGGGACAGCAACTCACAGTAAAGTTAGGGCTTTTTCTGAGCATACAGTTTGAATTCGGGGAAATGCTCAAAATATATAAACAAGAACTAGTCTTGCAGAGAAGATAAGCTTTGGAGTAAGGGGGCTGTCTCTTGCAATGTGTTTTTAGTGTCTACCACAGCAGGGACTAATCTCATGTTGGGCCTCTGGATGCTGGGCCTCTCTTAATGTGTGTACTGCTGTAATACACAGAACTGCTTCCTTCCACTGACTGCCTTTTTGTTGCATTGTTTTGTGTAATTGACTCCCTTTTTCATCCAGAGGCCAAAAAAGTGATTATTGGAGATTGCCAGCTCCAGACCTGAATTGTTTCATTCAGGAAGTTAATTAAAATCACCCCACCTCTTCAGAAAACCTTTTCGAATACAGCGTGGATGCTCCTTTCATCTCTGCGTTACTCTTTTTTTTTTTTTTTTTTTTAATCAGTACTCCTTAAATCATGGAAATAACTTGGCAAAGGAGCTGAATTACAAGAAAAATCAGTTAGGAACGTAGGTAAAGGCACATAATAGGTCTTTAGAGGAGACGAATGAATTTAATTGAGTGAAAGCTCAGAAAACCCAAAAGTAAACTCAGGGTCATCAGCATGCTTCTTTCACTTATCCCTCAGTTGCACTTCATAGATCCAGGCTTCCTTTTGCTCTGCTGTTATCACACTTTCCTTTTGCTGTGATTTATTAACTGTGGAACTGTCAAATTATGAAACTGAGGTTCTAGAAATACTTATTAATGTTTGAGAAATTCATTTCACACTTGAATACTTTTTCTAACACTTACTAATGTCCCTCATTTTGGTCATGTGGGTCTGCAGGGCAAGAAAACAAGGTATCTTATTATATACTTAGCATGTGGAGATGAAGGATGAAAAAAATGTATTTTGAAACCCCCTCAAACATCGCAGCAGCCTCATGCATTTGGTCCTTGTTCTGCTGTATGTGGTGACTGTGTGTGGATGTGCACAAGTCTGTACATTCAGTGACACCATTCCAGCTCCCTTTCTGTCACTATTGAGAAAGCACTTCTAATCCCCTCTGAGAAGCTCGAACATAAAATTCCTTTCATGCCACTTTTGTCTTCCTCAATTTGGCGAACACTGACCTTCCCCCTGTGATTCCAATGGAACTTGTAATTCAAAAGGCATTTCTGTTTATTATTACCCTGTTAGTAATCATCAGGGATGCCAGCACTGCTCAGGCAACAAGGTTACTCTCTGAGCTCTCTGTTGCAGCTTTGTACTGCAAACAAAAATACAGAGGCCACAGATAAATTATGATTACTTTACTCACTATTTAATAAGAATAATGAGCCTAAAATAATGACTGAATAATTACTTGCCTCAAGATCCTTTATTTCCCACACAGAGTTTTCTGATGGAAATTCGTTTAAAAAGTAGAAACAAAGACCACCAAAAATGTCAAAGTTTATGAATTTGCTCTTACAGGACTGGAACATTTCTACCTCTTGACACTCAGTTTTGAAATGTGTTATGTTACAACAGTATCAAATTTAACAGTTCTGAGCTGGTATAGTCTTACCTAAAAGGAGGTGTTCCTTCAAAATATAATTTTGCACAGAATACTGAGCTCTGTGTTTCCATCAGCATTAATGAAGTCAAGTTTAGTATTTAACCTAATCTGCTCAAACTAGTCCTATTACCCTTCGTACTTAGAGAGACATCATCTGATAGGAAATGGCTGCAATACCTCCAGCTTTCCTAAAATACTGACAGTTTCAACCGTTTCTTAAGAAATACTCACTGGGGACTGCAGCTCTAAACACACTTCTGTTTTAAAATGTGACCAGCTTCTTCATCTTAAATGGGACACTCCTTACAACTAAAGCAGTGATGTTGCTGGCCACCCAAAGGCCAGCCAGAGAAAGGAGTGACCACCAGACATTTTTGCTTGAGATGCCTCTCCACAGTGCTTTTTTCCCTTTGCTACCTCACTGGTTCCACCTATGATTTCTAAATGACCGTAACATCCTTTCCTCAGGCAAGTATTTCATGCCAGCATTGGGAACACTGTTTTTTTCAAAAGAAACTCCAGTAACATCTACAGTTTTTCACATTTGGTAAGCTGCTCCTGATGAAAACTCTGTGCAGCAGAAGTACCTTCTTCAATGCACAGGTGTCCACTGCATGCTCAAATTATCTGACTTAATGATAAGAGGGAAAAAACTCCACCTTTTTGGCAGAAGTAACAAGGAAGACATAATTTATTTTTTTTACCTGCAATAAGAAGACTGAATTCTGATCTTGTGTAATCCAGCACAGCAGCTGACAATGAGATGGGCTGGAGTGTTTGCTCTGCTGTCTCTTCTGTTTAAGCTGAGGACAAGAAAAAATGTTAATACAACAGTGAATCCTTGCTGGGACCTGACACTGATTACAGCTCTGCCCCACGGATCTGCAGCCCTTCAGTGCCCATGTTTTCAAACCTGACAATATGTGAGTGCCTAATTTTGGTATGTAGGAAAGTACTCGTGTGAAGGCAACCCCCCTCTAAATTCTGGACACACAAATTCAGCAGATCTTTCAGATCAGCATGTGCTTCTTTGAAAGTTTGTCTTTGAACACCTCTCCTCTTTCTCTTTCTTTGCTACTGCCCTTCAATTTTTGTGTCTGTAGACTTGAAAACTTGTGCCATGTGGAAGTGCCCCAGTTACATCAGCTAAACTACAGTTCCTTCCTTAAGCTGCACATGCTGGTCAATACTCACTTTGCAAATAGTTCTGCTTTTGATAAATGCAACTTAATTTTTGTGTGGAACAAATTTTGAAATATTATCTCCTTGAATATTTTTAAACTTGACAGGTCTGTTCTATAAATCATTTATTTGTTTTAATGTTTCTTAGCATCCCTGAATCTAAAAGCATTTCATAGATATGTTTCCCTGACCATTTCACTAATAATGATTTAGCTCATTATTAATGCTTCCCTTTCACAGAACCAGAAACTGAGATGCAGGTATCTGAGAGAAGCGCTATTGTTTTTAGAAGCATAATTGGATTCTGATTTCTAGAACTCACCTTGCTGAGAGCTCAGCTCTTCTAAAAACCGCTGTCTCCAAGGGTCAGAAAGGAACTATTAAATTGCCTGACACCTATTAATCTGCTCCTCTTTTAGGTCCGTAGCTGTGAACTGAGCTCATTGAAATAAAATCTCTCCTACTTGTGAGATCATGTATTAGAAAATTAGTCCTGGTGTGCCCAAAGAGTTGGCCCCACATTACATTATTTCCTTATACAAACAGAAATAAAATACTTTTCTCCCAAAAGTAAAATTCCCATTTGTGAAAGCACAGCATGTGCAACTTCACTGTAACAGGCAGCAAAAGGTCTAAGAGCAAAAAAAAGGACTACTGAGACCTGCACACAGAGTTTCTCATAAATTAGCTCAGAAAACCAAAGGTAGAGCACTGCAAGCTAGAGAAGGCTTGAAGCACAAAATATTTTTAAAGTCCTTTAGCAATATTAAAATTCTGCTCGGAAACAACTGTTGTAATGTGATTTCCCCCTCTCCTTGCTTGTGAATCAATTGTGTAGCCATTCTCTTTGTTAAAAATTTTCAAAACTCTAAAAAAATGGATTTAGTTCCCACCCTGGAAAAATGAACTAAAGTGCTTAATGCATTGGTGTTGGTGCACAAAGTGCATTTGTTGTGCTGCTGAATGTAACACGATCTGAACCAAGGCAGGAGAATGAACACTTTGCAGCCCCTGATGGATTTCAGATTTATTAGACACTGGAATGTTTTTTTTTTCCCCCCTTGTCTATAAGAACATGGTGTGTAAGATGATAAAGGGCAGGAATAAAGGGAGCAGACATTGTAGCCCTTAAAATTAAAAGAACTGTTTCTAGATTTTGAAAGTGTCAATGTATGAAAAAGCAGCCTAAATAGAAGTGTTGCATTATTCAGTACGCTTTCCTCCTGGAAAGAAAAACATTTTGCAACCACTGACAAAGCTATGGACATGTGACTAATACTACTTTTATTTTCCTATATGGAGAAAAGCCCCATCACAAAGCCTAAATGGAATATTTATGCTGTAAGATAATACACTCGTACCTGTAAATTATGAGTGCAAGATGTAATAATTCATCCTTCGTTTCATTACTCATGCACTATGGAGCTTTCAAGATTAGGGATGGATTTGTTATGCCACTACATTCCAGTATATGCTTTCCCTTTCTTAACCCTCTCTCTCTTCTCTGGCACACACATCCTGTACAGTAGGACCAAATTTCTTTGCACCAACACATACAGACTGTACGAGCTACACAGAACTGGCATCACTTTCAAAGGACATATTAATGATCCATTTTATGATGTTAACCAGGCTGAAAAAAATTAGCTGAGGGCAGAGGGATATAATTTCACATAAATTTGGAGGAAAGTTTCCTATTCAGAGAAGAGCTCCAAGGTGTAATATTAATAAAACGCTGTTGTAGTCTAATGTTACAGGATAGTTCTCTTGAGCTTCCAGGATGGGAACCACAGTGGTCTGCTTGTAGTAGCAGGAGTTTTGTTCCAGTATCTATGCTTTGCTTTGTGAAAGGGAGTACCAAAAGTCTGGACTGAATTCCTTCAAAGACTAGAATTCCCATGAAAATACAAACAACAAAACTATTCACTGAAAGCAAACTTATGTTTAATACATAAGCAGAGTAATAAACAAGTTCTGTTCTTCTATTTTTGACTCTGTATTTTAAGTGTCTGAAAGTGATGTACATCTAACAAGGCCAAGGAGACAGTTTGGGGCAGTGTTTTGAGCATTGGCACTCCAGGCTCTGCTGGGGTCTACTACTGAGTTATTGTGTAGTCTTGAGTGAGTCATATAAAATCTTTATGCTATGATTTCATCAGTCTGTAAAATAGGTGTAATCCTCCCCCATTTACCTCAGACAGCAAAAATATCTGTAAAACATCTTAGATGGCATGTTATGTTCAGGCAAATTTCACTTCAGCAAAACATTCACTTTATGAGCTGTATTTGTCCACAGATCTTTCTGTCCTGCAAATCTCTGCCCTCAGACACACACATACACAGTCATGTCACTGTCGCCTGAAAGATGAGATCGTGCCTTTACTGTGAAATCAAAACCATCATTCTGCTCCTATGGCTGCAGAAATTGCATTAACTATCAAGCTTTAAGTCTTTTCAAAGACCAAATCTTGCTTGTCTTAATCAAGTGAGAAGTCCCAGTAAAATTCAGTAGGATACTTCATGCCATTAAGGAAAGCAGGATCTGGCCTCTTGTAGAGCATTGAGGTAAACCAGACACACTACTGCAGTTTGCATTGGACAGCTCTCAATTAGAATGTCAAGATTTATAGTGTATTTTATCCGGTTTTCATTCTCCACTGTTCAGTTTAACTTTTGACCTATGGTTATTGGCAGAAGAGGGCTTGTCCCAGAGGGCCATTAGTCCCTTCCAAAGAGGCCTTCTAAGAAGTGCCAAAAAAGAGGGTGGGAAACAGGTCTCTTTGTAACAGGACCCCTCCTCTGAAATGCTCACCATCAATGGGACAGTCAGGATACAAGAAAACAGAAGATCCCTCTGGATTTTCTGCACTAAGTAGTTAAGGTCTTGTATCGTTCCTTTTCTCTCCTGTCCTGCCAAAAGATCAGGTGGAAACAAGTCCTGGAGAAAGGGTCAAAATTAATTGAGTCAAAAAATCTGCATGGAGTCAGAGTAAAAGAAAATGGAGGTTATAAATATAGGGAACATATGCTGATATAGTAAGGTGTGGCATCCAGGGGTTCTCCAAGGGGGCTGGAGTTCATAAAGTTCTCAACCAACATGGGACACGGCATCCTGACAACATATGATAGATGAACATGAGTTGCAGATACATCCTTGAATTTGAATTTAAAAAAAAATGTGTGGGGATAAATAGATTTACCCAGGTTGGATAGCCTGGATCAATGCATCCCCTTCGAAAAGGGAGGTGAGGGCTGTGCTGAAGGGGAATCTGCTGGCATGTAACTGGCCCAGTTTCTCAAGGCAAAACCTTTAGACTGATAAAAATATCAAGCAGAATCAATGATTTTGCTGTAGGACTGTGGTGGTGACACAAAATAAGGGCATGTGGATGTGGAGGTCAGAGTATTCCAGGGGAAGACTCATATGATCCTGGGCATTCCAGCACTAGGACAGGAATGAAATGTAATAGGATTCAAATCAGGCTGTGTGGTTGGAGATTAATAACAGTGATGCTCCGTGGTGAGCAAGATGCTCCTCGGATGAAGATGTCCTTCCAGCAGAGAGGTTCTCCAAGGGCCTTCCCATGGACACAGGGACAAAAATAACCCAGCTTGCTTTAGGATAGAGCCAGCTTCATTTGAAAAAGGGATTATATAATGTAGTTGCCTCTAACAACAGAGGACTAGTCTGATGAACCAGAAGGCCCCTTCCAGTCCTATTGTTCCTGCTACTCCCAAAGTTAAATTAACACCAACCTTGCCTGGCAACATCGTCCCTGCGCCTGTGGAGAGGGAGTTTGCCCTGGAGCTCCTGGGACGAGATGTCTCTGTAAATGGGAATTGAAAACCCTGTAAATGGGAACTAGAAGAGGTGCCAGGTTTGTAATTTAAAAACCCCAGTAAAAATAATGTAACGGATCTAAATCCTCCTGCTTTGTGGTGCAGAAGGGCCTGTAAGGACACAAGACCAGCCTTAAATCCCCCTCAGGAGCGGCTCATGGCCGATAACACAGCACCAGTCCCCTCAGAGGGCACCCACTGTCCTCTGACAGCCCGAAGCCGTTCAGACAGAAACACTGAGTTTGGGAAAGTGACTTTTCTCTAGACAGCAGGGATTGAGTGAGGGTTTCCCACCTCTTTCCCCCGGGCCGGCCTTCTCACAGCCATGCTGGCCTGTCAGGATGACAGAGCCTCCATACCCCAACAAATCCCCAGCCTGGGAGCAATCTCTCCCACCTATGTCACATACATATATATGACATATATGTGTGTGTATATATATACATATATATATATTTTAACATGATGTGTGTGACATCAGGTGAAATTCAGCTGTGCAGGGCTGCTGGGAGTCTGTGAGGGGCAGGGCAGGGACGCTGACTGGCACCACCATTGCTGAGGGGAGCAGGCACAGCCCCAGCGTGTGGCTGTGCCCTGGCTGGTGCTGTGAGGGCACTGCTGCCACCTCAGGGGAACAAAGCAGGGTTAAAATGGTACCAAAATGGAGCAACACAGCCCAGAGTCTGTTGAGTTGTGGCACTCCCTCTGGGTCTCTCTTCAGGGCATGATTTTAGGTGTAGAGCTGCTCAAGCTGAGTAACAAAATGGAGGGAAAGCTGTTTGACTGCCTGAGAGCTGGCAGAGCCATCGGAGCACACAGCCCAGAGAAAGGAGGATAAGTGAAGTAACAGCAATTTAAACTGTGTGGGAATAGAAATTCCCCTTCCCTTACTTCCCAACCCCGTGGAGGTGAGGAGAGGCACTTGGTCTGGCAGGTCTCTGCCCTGCCAAGGGTGAATGTCAGTGCCTCACTTTTAGGAGTGTCCCTTGTGCTGCCTTGTCACTGTCACTCCTGCTCCAGAAGGTGGGTCTCCAAGGTGCAGATGGTGTTTTAGCTTATGTGATATCTTTTCCTGGAAAAGTATGATTAGACTACCTTTAGAATCAAATAGGGAGCCTTTAAAATGACCAGCTGGCATCAGGGTTCCAGGGCAGCGCCTGGCATTCATCGGCCAGGACAGCCTCAGACTGTGGGGCAGGAGGCAGGAGTGGGGTGGGGATGGATGTATCTCTCCATTTTCTCTCTCCATCTTCTCTCATCTCCAGAACAGCAACAGCAGCTCGGGAAGGGGCTGTTGCAAAGACACACGTGTCTGCCAGGTGACATGTCCCTAGAGGGGAGCTGCAGGGAAATAAACCAAGGACACTTTCCTCCTGGGAGCAGCAGCCCCAGCCACCAGAAGGTGCCAGCCCCCAGCTTTCTGTTGAAAATCCCAGTGCAGTTCAGCAATGCCCCAATTTGCTCACGAGACACAGAGCAGAGCCCACCTACTCATTCCTCAACACAGCCATCCAACGATAATGACTTTCAGTCAATGGCATAGCTTGGAACAGATGCCTGGAGGTGAAAGGATCTGTATTCCATTACTAGCCCCTTCAACTAGCCAGGGTCCCCCAGGTTAAATATTTTTAGCAACAGCTTGTTTACATGTCAAACTTGTCAATGAGCTTCTGGGGCACTGCTGCCACAAAGCTGTGTTGGTGGCAGCCCGTAAGCTTTCTCTATGCATGGAGCTAATGCCTTCTAAAGGGCTTGTCAGATATTTTCTTCCTACTGTGTCACAGGAGCAAGACTAATTTCAAAGAAATGCTCTTTATTTCAACTTAAAACTGCTAAAGAAAATATCCAGCACTGTCTTTTTTCTTGTCATCTGTTCGACAAGTGTCTCATAAAACAAATTGAGAGGTTTAAATCTCCGAGACAAAAATCAATAAGAGGATAAGTAAAGAATAGGAGAAAGTCAGCAGGCTGAGATTTATTTCATTGGAAATGTTTTTTCAATGGATTTACTAATAAATCTAAAGTGGCTGGTGCAGCTGCCTTTGATATGCAGTATCCCCTTTACTTAGATGGAAGCTGCACATGAAAAGGAGCTTTGAATACTTATTTTTACAAGGGTGTAAATCAGCGAAGCCCCACACGTTACATATACCTCCAGCATCTGCTTCAGGTAGAAGTTAAGAAAAAGGATTTGTTTTTGTGCCAGAGTTTTCCTCTGTAGCTTTGCCATTTCTTGTTTAATATATTACAATATTTGTGATCAGGGCCTTGCTGTGCTGGACACTGAATAATCCAATGTAATAAAATCATCTCTGTCCCAAAGAGTTGATGGAATTTCAAGGGTAGGGAACTCAATTGAAATAACAAGTATGGGCTGACCAGAGGTGAAATCACAGGGAATGAAGTTTGTGATGGTGGAACTGAGCTGTGGTATCTCTTGAAAATCTGGTCCTGTGAGCACTTCCCTTGTGGTGATGGGAAACTGGGAAAAATTTAAATTAAACGAATTATTCGAAACAGACTTACAGATAAAGAAAATGAAATAAACTCTCGAAGCAGTCCAGAAAAGGTCAGCCTGGATTGCCTACCAGTCATAACAGGGTTCCAGGAAGAAGGGATGTTCTCCTGAGTGACAATAATAATGGTGGTCACTGAAATGCCTGCGCTTTGATGTGGACAGGAAGCAATGGAAAAGACTGCACCTCAGTCCTGAGCGCCTTCCCTCCCTGCTGCACATTCCCCCTGACTGTGAGCTTTTCCAAAAGCCCTGTGGATGAAGAGGAAGCTATAATGAGCTCCTTGTTGAGTAACATGAGTGGTTTGCTCCAGTTGGCACACATGACAGATGGCTGTGGGTAGGGAGCGAGTTGCTGGGGTCTGTGTATGTGCATATGTGCTAGGAGGGGTTCCAGGATGGTTCCATGGCTTGCTATTCTATTTCAAATTAAACAAATAGTCCTGGATGCTTTTACAATGTCAGATGGGAAATCAGCCAGAAACTAGCTGATATCTTATTGTTCCTTGTTCTTCAATCGATTCTGCATTTTTCAAAGGATTTCTCTGCACCAAACATGGATCAGAACACGGTTAAGCTCCGTTGTTCCAGCTCACAAATTTGATGTTAAGAAGAAATGTTGGAAGTGAGAGTAAATCAACAGAAATGGCCATTTTCATCCCCTTATATGGTTTTTCTCAAGTCAACATGAGAAACATTTCACAGCTAACTGTGAAAACCGGCACCTCATTACCTACTTTATTATTTCTTATGACTTATTAAGGGTTATTATCATTGTTCATTATCCTTTTTGGTAGTGCCTACCCTGGCTATCCTATCGTGTTATTACTGGGTAGCAGCAGTAAACTCTTACATTTAGGTCACTTTAACAGCTTGTATTTAAAGATTCCCATGGATATTAGTCTGAAGGGTGCAACCAGTGCTGTGATTTGCACAAGGTTCTGAAAATGGAAGCAGGGAAAATGTGGAATGAAATCTGTGTGTGGTTATATGCTAAATGACTGTGTCATGAAGCCATACGCACTGGGGGGTTGAAGTTGCATGACCTACCTAAAATCTGTATTTTCCATAATTTTCGAGCGCCCTGCATTGGAATCAAGGCAACCTTGCATCAACTCAGTGGTTTTAATGCAGATATGTTTATGTACACTGTAGGAAATCACACACATGTTATTGGGAAAAGTCAGACAACCTTCATAGTAGAAAATGCTGCCTCTGTTTTCTGTAACACACATTCATAATTGAAATTGGGATAATACATTCCCTATGTCACAGAGCTTTAAGGATATATTATATGTTTACAGATGGGTTTCACCATGAATTCCCCATGTTCAATGTCATAAAGTGATGGCCATATTTCATACAATCCCTAATTCCATACCACACGTGCAAAGAGGGCAGAACTGTTCTGCAAAACAGGCAGGTGTGATCTCCATCTCCTTGAAGAGGATGAGGGGAATTGACAAAATCCACCTTGTGAGTCAGCAGCACAGCTAGAATTAGAACCTAGAAGCTTTCAGTCTCAGAGTTTGCCAAAACCTGCCCAGCAGTGTGTCGTGTTGAGGACTGGCCAGGCCTTGGTTTGACTCCCAAGCCAGGAGCAGAACCCTTTATGCTTTGGCTGTAAAGCAGTTTGCATATACGGATTTGTTTCTCAGATTCTCCACGATGGCTGCAGAGGGAAAAGGTTGCACACTGTGCTCCACACCTCACCATGTCATCTCCACGTCACGATGCCCTGTCTGGGTTTGCATTCAAAATCTTCCATCCATGACCTGATCCTGTTCGATCTCTCACAAGATCAAAGTCTGAGGAACTTGAAAGACACACAATGACATGATTTATCCTCAAGGGAGCACGATGGCTTCTGAAATTTCCCTCTCCCCTGGATGCCACACACTGTCCCCCTGCCCAGAAGATGGAAATACTGATTTTGTTTCTGATCTGGCTTGTATAAACATATGTGGGAGATAGCAAATGTCATTGCACAGGGACAATGAGCAAGAAGTTGCAGGGAAGAGGGGATATTAACTCTTCCGCTCTTTTAGATTTCCAGGCTGCAGTATAATCCTACAAAATTAAATAATATGATCAGGATTTCCCCCTTTCCTCTTGACCTGACTTTTAAGCTAGGGCTAAGAATTGCAGCACGTTTCTTTTCCCAAAGCAAAACACGATCCTGGATAAAAGTCAGTTTAGTTGAGAGAAAAAAAGTAAAACAAAAATAGATCTTTTCCATAAACAAAGCTGCTTTCCATTTCGCTAACATAAACAGGCAGATGCATTAAGAGATCATGCCACCCAGGCCCTAGAAAAAGAAGCAGAAAAGTATTTCTGAGTATTTTTCTGAAGGTGCAACGATGGCTGAGCCTGAGGCAAACTGAGCAGGAGGACAAAGTTTTATAGACGGGGAAGCTTTAGAGATTCACCTGAGACTCAGAAGAAGTACACTTTCTTAGGTCAAATGCAGCATCCTCTCCCTCTCAAATGAAATCTCTACCTTTAGCAGGCACCTGTGCACTTGGTACACTCCATATTCTCACAAAAATACTGGGTTTTGCAGTAGTCTCTATGGCTGTGCAAACAGAAGTTCAGGTCTCTGGGCATGGAACTGGGCGAGTACTGGCAAAAAAAAGCATTTCAGAAATGCAAGTCTCACCTTTGAAGACTCAGGGGCTGTCATAGCTGTGCTCTATGTGAATGAAACATCCTTCCCCAGGGACCAGAAACAAGGGGATGAAGCAAGAGATATAAGAAATGAGTGGTGTCCTAATTATGGGCTGATTTTTCTCACAACCAAGTTGAAATCAAGCAGCTGGGATGAGCCCTGTTATGTTAGAGCCCACATCTTTTACTCTTCTCCCTCTCTTGAATCATTCCCTCAGTGAAAAATCCATCCCTCTCTACTGAAAGATCCACATTCTACTGAAGCCATCAAAATAATCTTTTTGTAATTGTCTAGAGATATCTACAGTCTGTAGGCATCTGTATTTAAATGATGTTTTGCAATAAATCCCACCCAGGAGAGGTTGCAGCCTTTTGATAGGGCTGGGATGTGATACATTTCATGTGCTGTAGCACACAGCTCTTCCCAAGGTCCTCACAGACCACCTATTGTTGTGTGTGTTTGTTTGTTCTAAAATCTCTGTTTCTCTTACTCAAAGCAGTCTGTTAATATCAATCTCCCAACCAGACACTGCAGGGCAAATTCTGCCTTCAAGCATCCTGCATTTGATTAAAACAAGGGTGTTCAAAGCTCTTCCAGGGCTTGGTACCATTTCTGATTCAGATCAATTTAAGAGACAATGAATATACCCAGTGGAAAAAGGGCTTCTTCTTCTTTGGCTGATATCAGGAAGGAAGGTTTGGTGTTTACTTTCGATATTTGGATTCAGCCTAAAGATATGTCCAGTGACTCAAATGCTACTTCTTCAAACTGTCTGTTTGGAAAATGGTCTTCAGGATTTCTGTGGAACAGAATGATTTCTGCTTTTTCTTGCTTCCTCTTGGGTCATAAATGTAGCAAGAAGGGCCTTCTGCAGAAGACTTTGCCCCTCAGTAAGTTCAAGTCTATGTGCAAATGAAAATATTCTAGCCAATATTCCATATCTAGGTTGTTTTTTTTCCTTGTCCCCCATGTTGCCCCCCAATCTGAGAAGAGGATCTGGTTCAGCTTGTGCAGGAAGTATCTTTGGAGCAGTAGTTTCTCTGACTTGTTTTTGATAATTTTTAGGTACATCTAGCCCTGGTCTCAAAAAATAAGTGCATGGAAAGAACTAGTTTAGACGATTTTATCCTTTCTGATACTTTTTGCTCCTTTACCCCCCTATTCCTCTTTCCTTCCCTGTTCCTCCACAGCTGCCATTAAGAACAAGTCAGTGACTCACAAAGGCACATTTTCACTCATTCACTACATCACAGCCCTCCATGCTCACCCACTCCAGGGTTCCGTGACGCTTGATCTTTGCCACCAGGAGCATCCAATTCTGTGGCCAGCGCTGAGGCCAAAGGGAACTCTACAAACCAGTTATTCTCTGTTTCCCCCAGGAACAAAACTGTGGCGATGTTACTGCCCTCTAAAGATGTGTGGATCAGCATTAAAGTGCTGACCTGCTCAACACTTCTGGCACCCTTTGAACTGGGGAGCTTTGAAGCGAAGGCTCTAACGAACTCGTGTATAATAAGCTGCTGCCCCATGCCAGGCAAGGCAGAGATATCAGGGACTGATGGAAGCTTTTGAAGGCACAAAATGCTATTAAAAACTGCGAGGGACTAGAGAAAAAGTGACAGTGAAAACAAATCTCCCTTCCATGCAGTGATACATCTAACTCTGGCAAGTTAGAACTAGGGTCACTAAACTGGATTTAAAGCTTAAAAATTTTGGGGTGGCTGGCTTATGGTTTTGGCTTAGAAACTCTTCTGCTGAAACTGGGGCTCTAGTGGGAGACAGTTCAGTTCAGGGCTTTCCTTTCCTTTCCTTTCTGCACCAATAAGTTGTTGGGGAGGGGAGAACCAGTCTGCATAGCAATAATTATTATCAATTGTATTGTGCTTTTTATCTTCAAAGTGCTTTACAGACACAAACTAATTATTCCTCTGCAACACCCCTGTGAAGAAGATGGTAAGTATCATTATCTCTGTTTTACCAATGGGGAGACTGAGCCAGAGCATTTAAGCGATTAGCCTGGGGCCACAGGGGCAGTTAGTGTCAGGGCTGGGAATGCAGGAGTGTCTCTGCTCCCAGTCAGCACCAGGCAACATATCTCTTTAGTAGGAACAAAAGGGAACCTTTCTCCAGACTTGGAACCTAAAAGAAGCTCATTTTTTTTGGCAAGGGATGATAAACTCTTTCTTTAAAATGTAATCATAATTGGAAAAAAAGACTGTGGAGTAAGGGCACTAAAGAGGGTTGAAAGCCAGCATGTCTGCTTTATAGGTAATCCTAGAATCTGGAAATTTGGGAAAATTCCTGGAAAATTTATGTGGGGGATGTAGAGTTCTATTTCACGGGGGGAAAAAAAAAAGTGACATATTTGAAATTTCCCATGGAAGGAAAAGTAAATTATAATAATTTTTAAATATCAAAATGTTTCATTACAGACGCTTCAAAATGAAACTGAACCTGTAAGTCTGTGCTCTGAAGTTCTCAGTTCAGACATGGCTTGAGGGCTTTTAAATTCCTCCATGCCTATGGGCTCTCAGTGAGGTTCTCAGGGCTTCCACAGGAATGTTACAGCCGAGCCCTGCAGTGCCTCAATTCCACCCCTCGAAAAAATCAAACTCTTTAAAAACTATCAATAGCTTGGCACTATTTGCACTGGAGCAGAAAAGGAGCAGGCACGGCAAGAGGTCCAGATGGGAAGCATCCTGTCCCGTTCTAGAGCAGTGACCCTGAGGGACAATCCATCACATGGGACACTGCTTGCCTCCCTCACTCAGGAATGCTTTATGGATTAGGGACACTGCGAAGGAACAGACACACTTAGTGCTCCCTTTTCCATGAGATTTCCTTTGGCCTGGCTGTGACCCTTAGGAACTGAAGGGCAATCACCAACCTCAGGCTCTGCCTAAGGAGGAGCTGAGTTTTCAGGGCAGGAGGGTAGGGATAAAAGGCATCCTTTTACTCTGAGCTTTACATTTTGGTTTGGAATCAAGAGCTGATGGACAACACAAGACTTTTTTGCATGTCTCATCTTACAGTACCTAAGAGGTGCTAGAAACTGAAAAAATACCCAACACTGAGTGAGGGCGACACTTTTCACACAGCTCCGGTTCCTTTTCAGCCTGAAACACTGAGCCAAATCCTCAAACACTCAGAAGCTGCCATGAGGGCTGGATCTTCTAAAGAGCTCTGTAGCCCACCAGCTTGGCACTCCTTTAAATCTAGGTAGTGATTTTGGTGCCTAAATGGGAGCTGAGCCCTTTTGCAAACCTGCTTCTGATCATGCATGCTGAGCTGCTCTGCAAATCCTGGCTATCATTGCTCTGCATTCTTGTACTTCCTGGTTGCGAGCTGTGCTGGGAGCAAAACTATCAAAGCACCACAAGGAAACCACTCCTGCTGTAATCAGGAAGCATAAAAAATCTCAGGAGCCAAACTGTTCAGCTTCTATTACTATTTGGGCAATGGCTGTACCTCTGGTACTTCTTTATCCTTACATGGATCAAAGCTGTGCGATGGCAGGTACTATAAAACCTTCTAAAATAGAGACAATCCCAGCACTGAATAGTTTATAATCAAAATAGAAGATGAGGCAGAAAGTGTGTGCAACAGATGGACAGATCTGGCATAAGGAATCCACAGGGTAAGTGTTCGAGTGAGTGTCTCCAGTTTGCAGAGCAGAAAAGAGCAGTCAAGGATAAGCTTTGCTGCTTACCTTACCTGACCCCTAAACCTTTTGAGATTTACCCACAACAATTAATTATTCCTTTGACTGGCCAAGATGACTCACAGCTGCTCATGCCATCCCAAAGCTCAAGATCTAAGTAAATTTATTGAAATTAGCGGTGGCTTCATTCCAGGAAACTTGCATTTAGTTTTGATTCAAAGAAGCTCTGCACCCTTCCCACCTCTTGTTTCTTCCCTCTTCCAGCCCTCAGCAAATGTGGAGCTCTACAGCTTCGATCTAATAGTGGTTGAGACTCAGGAATGGGAGTCACAAGATCTGAGTCCTATTCCTGTCTCTAATACAGGGTGGTTTTCAGTGAGTCACTTCCCCTCTGTCTTACTCAATATCCTTGTTTGTAAATGGGGTCAACAATACTGACCCATCTCACGGAAAAGCTGTGAGTTCATTAATATCTATGAGCATTCCTGGAGCTGACATTCTGGAGCCTCTCCTTGGCTTTAGTGGCTCTGTGTCTGCCACAATCCATGTACTTGCATGGTGCCAAGGAAGTTCAGGTGGTAATATTGGGACTGTTATAGGGTTTACTTCTGAATTGACTTCACCTCCTTAATAATTAATATTGCCAGGAGGGCAGACAAGAGGAAAAGCAGAAGTGAACTCAGTTCTCATTTGGGAGAAGGTTTACCAGCTCCTTGCAGTGTGAATATACTCACTTTGGTGTTTGCCATTATAATGCTGTCTGCAATTTCCCAGGCACCTTCCTCTTTAGGATCGCTCTAGTTCCAAGTACAGGCCTACACTCATATCACCCCTGACCTGAGCTGTTGTCTCCATTTGGTAAGTGCTGATGCAGAGCTGCAAATAGGTGAAGCCACTCATCAGGCTCACTCACTGTCAGCTGTCTGGGACAATCTTCCCTTGATGACACTCATTGCACAAAGACCCTTCACTGCTCCCCTTTGATATTTTAGTCTTTTAGGAGAACTAGAAATTATCAATGCCAGACCTTAGTGGATTGAAAATGGACATTTCAGACTTTCAAATAACACTGTCTTTGAAGCCCTGATCTTACTTCTTCTTTCACAGCACAGGAACCTACAGCTTTCAGAGCCCAGTTCTTCCTTCAGCAAAGTCTGTCCCGGTAAAAGCTGACACCGTACCCATCTCTGCCTGCCTTAAATAAGGTTTTTCCATATTGGGTCAGTGGGCTAGACAGCTTTGAAGTTTGCTTTACTTAATTGTACACAAGTCTTTTGAACAGAGATCCCTCTGTTGGTGGGCTGGGAGGGCTTGAGGTTGGTTCAGTCCAGTGTCTGTCCAATCTCTCCACCTGTAGGAAGGTGGAGAAAAATTCTTTGGGGTTCTCAAAAAGACTGAAACCTCTTGCTTTTTCCAGGAAGAAGCAGGTTTGTGTGTATTGCACTGCTGGTCAGGCCTTTCTGGGTACTTCTCCTTCCCTCTGAGTGCTGCCATCCAGCAGCCTTGGCTGGCTGGCAG
>NW_008239778.1:2230872-2251240 GCF_000691975.1 Corvus brachyrhynchos
CCACCACCCCGCCCGCCTGGGCGGGCTGGCAGCTACAGCAGCTGCACCATCAGCTGGAGTGTCTCATCTCGATGGAGAGGCTGACAGACCTCAAGGGCAGGAAGGAGATGTTGCAGAATTGTCACCTGCTACAGCCATGGCTGCCTGCAAGACACACAAGAGTGGAGTGAGGGGTTCGACTTCCCAAAGCAACCCCGACAAAACTGTGGAGAGAAAGGAGAATCAAAAGGAGGAAAGGCAGGCAGAGGAACTAAAACTGGTGGTTTGGGTCTCTACCCAGCCCAAGAGAAACCACAGTCCTGTTCTTCTGACAGTGACTCTCTGTGTAGAATTGTGGTCCTGAAACACTGGGGATTTGAAGATGCATGCCGGAAGATATAGGAGGCAAACCTGACATTGTAGAGTATGTGTGTGGTCCTTGTTGAAAAAGTGTAAGCAAAATAAGGCAAAAATAAGCCAATGTAACAGTTTTCTTTCCTTTGACTAGATCTTGCTGGTTTTACCATCTTACTTCTAGACTTGCCATATACAAAAAATTCACAGAATTGTAGGATGGTTTGGATTGGCAGGGACCATTAAAAATCATCCAGTCCAACCCTTTTGCCACAGGCAGGGACATCTTGCACTAGATCAGGTTGCTCAAAGCCTGTCCAACCTGCCCTTGAACACTTTCATTGATGGAGCATCCACAACTCAGCTCTGTTTGGTTTCTAAGCTCAGGACCAGAGCTGTGGTACCACTTCAGGCAGTGGCAGAGGGCTGTTCAAGGGACTCCACGAGCATGGCTCATCCTGGGTGTAGCCAGTGTCATGAGACACACGGACCCATGCTGCATTTGGATCTGCTCCTCTCACCTGATTATACCTTCCTTCCCCTCCAGTGTGACTGGCACTGCTCAGCTTCTGTGCCCACAGACTGGGCATGTTTCCAGCCCCTTATTAGTCACGTTATGCCCATGTTCTTGAGATCAACTGCCCCAGTCTTCCCTTATCTTTTTTCCTTTATCATATGTTATTTGGAAGGCAAACTTCATGAGAAGGATCATGTCTAGCTTAAATTTGTTCATTGCATAGCACATAAGCATTAATAATAACAACAGTATAATCAATCACAGCATCACAGTAACGCATGAGTTAATGTTCCTTAAAATCCTATGTCAGCTTACAGAATTACAAGCAAACATTTGATACATGAACTAAAGGCCTCATGTACTTGCCAAGGCTCAAGGCCAGTTCACAGATTCACATCTCTCTCTGACACTGCTGCTCATTGTAGATCTCCCCACAGCAGTGTAGGGTGGTCATTGTTTCCCTATACCTGGTGCTAGGCGTGTTAACAGCTACAAGAAATGCACCCAAAGAGAAGAGGTAGAACTTGGTTTAAAGTAGGCACTGGTTTTAAAGAAGTTTTGTATATTTAATGTTTTAAAGTCTGGCTTTGGGATGTCAGCATTTTGGAATTGTGGAAGGGGATCATACAGTTAATACTTCATCCACTCAGAAACAGAAGACTCTGCATTCTCAAGGAATTTCAAAGAATTTCTACTGGTATAAATCGCTGTAACTCTGCTGATTTGAAAGAGGAAGGAGACAAGAAGGATGTCCTGGCAGGGGGTAGGTTAATCCCCCTGGGGTTGCCAGACTGATGAACTATTCCCTATTTTGCTACAGATTTCTTCTGTGACCTTGGGCAAATCACTCTCCCTCTCAATATCACAGTTTCCCATCTGTAAACTGGTGAGAGCAACAACCGCCCTGCCCCAGAGGGGTGTTTGGAGGATAAATATGTTACAGGCTTGGAGCTGCTGGAGCACAATAGTGACAAGGTTCCGACAAATCCTGAAGATAGATAGAAGCTGACAATCAGGCAGACTGCTATTAGCAGCTGATTCATTCTCTCTGCTTAATGCATATTTTTAGCAGGCTGTTATTGACTAGACAGGCATACAAGTCTGTCAATTAACAATGTTATAATGAACTAAATCTCTGCACCAGTAGCCTTTGCAGGGTGAATTCAGAACTCCCCAACCCTGTGGCATAACACCTGCAATACTAATAAAGGGTGAAGATTTTCCTATAAGTCAAGTGGAGATGCCATGTGCCGTGCCAACACACACATGCACAACGGGCATTTCCACCGAGGGGTTCTGAGCAGCTTCGTGTGCAGTACACTGACAATTAAGACGTCTTAGGTGGCCATGGATTTATTACAATGTGTTCATAAACCCTTGTCAAGGCACCATTTCAATACAACTCATGGCCAGACATTCCAGTGATTGGTGCTTAGAGCCCCTCTTGCAAGCTGCAATATGATCAGGGAACACTGCTTAATTGTATTTCTTTTACAAAGTGATGAAATGTAAAGCTCTGCTCCCGGCTCGCTGGCTGGCACAGGAGTCTCAGCAAATATGTGATTCTCGCACTGCAGCTGGACTCTAATGACATGAAAGGTGCTAATGCAATGCAACTGGAACCTTTAATTATCCTGGTGACTAATAGGAATTCTCTCAAAGGGTCCAGGAGAAAGGGCCTTATTCTTCACGGAGAGTTCCCTGAACTGTGCTTAGAAACGGGGACAGACAAATGGCAAATCTAAATAGAGCTGAGTCCCAGAGCTGCAGTGTCTGGGAGAAGGTTTCTCTTTCCTTCGGCAATTAGCTTGTCAGACATTGTAAGTAGAGAGAGGGAGAGTAACACTGGACCCATTACTGAGTTACAGGAATTGGTACCTAAACTTGTTCCACATCCGGCAGGTAACTGGCTAAACCTGCTGATGAAACAAAAAGGTCTGGATTGACTTTGAATGTGTTTGTGTTCAAGGAAGAGAAAGAGTGACAGACAGACAGCTGTCTCCCACTTGCTAATTGAGTGGTGACTGTCAGATGTTAATGTACCTTGGGGATCATTTCTGTTTGAAACAGTCTTTCACGTCCTGTTTCTTAAACTTTCTTTATCAAAAATCTTTTTATTGCTGAAGCATCCAAGCTGAAAACCATGCAGGCCACATTGCCTGGATTTTATGGAGAAATGCACAATATATGTAGGGTTGGGTAGTTTGTCATGTTACTCGGTGCTATTGCTGCCTGGTTTTCAGACTGATGCAGATTCAGCCTTGTGTCACCATCAGCTACATCAATTTTTCTCCATTAATTATGTCAACCACAGATAGAAAGGGAACAAGGGCTAATATGACTTATATGATATTACCTGGCAGCTCAGAGGTAGGAGTAGTCTGCAGACATAAGAGGAAAACTGTGTCTGTGTCTTTATTCACCCTTTCTCTCAAGCCCTTGAAAAAACTTGGCAGTGCTGGATAATACGACATCAGTTACAGGGATTTTAAGGACAGAATAAATCACTTTCCTGAAGAAATTAAAAAATCAATGTCATTATTCAAACCATGGAATTTAATCCATGCCCCAAATACTACAGAAGTTAGGGAGCTGTTGAGCTGCTGAAGGAGCCGTGGGGTTGCTGAGAGCGTTAGGGGTCAAGGCAGAGAGTCAGAAATGCAGATCAAGTCTTGCCTCTCACGCCATGTCCTTGTGGCATGGCACATATGCACTTAGTGTGCGTGCGCAAGGGTGTGTGTGAGTGTGTAAGGGCGTGCAAGGGGGTGTGTGAGCGTGCAGCTCTGTGCACATTCATGTCTGTGTATGGACTGCTTCACTACCAGGTTCACAACTGTGCCGGGCATGGCCTTGGATTTCTCAGGTGAAAATGCTGCTGCGCTCTCTTAAACTAAACCAAACCAAAATAAGAGATTCCCTGTGCATTCAAAATCACCTTTCACCAGCCAGTTCTAGTCATGAGCCCCCCAAAATGCAGAAGAAGCTCTATCAGTTCCTTTGAAGCCTGGAAATGTATTGTTGCTGCCACCATGCAAGCCCAGGCAGTCCTAAGTCTGTTACTTCTCTCTGTTCCTGCTCTTCTGGTTAAATGCACCTGGGAATAAGTAATTGTTTATGTCATAAAAAATTCATCATAAACAAATGGGATGGGCAAGCCAGCTGAGCAAATGCTGGGGAAATGAGTTAAAAAACCCAGGGTTTGGTATAATTGGTAGTGCACTTCTCGGGATCAGGATGAAAGGTGCGTGTTTTATATGAAAGTATAAGAGGGGACAGGCACTGTGTGTACCTGGAGAGAGAGAAAGCATTCCATGTGTAACTGTGGCTTGGCAAAAGCATGGGCACTGTTGTTAGAAACACACAGAACAGATCACTGGCAGAGTAGAGGAGTGATGTGATAAGAAATTTAAAGGCCAATTTTAAATCTCTCGCAGCGATCTCTGATTTACATCAGTGCAAACAAGGGCAGAGACATGGCCTAAGTCAGAGCTGTAGGCATTGTTCAAATGTCTCGGTTGTTTTGTTTTTGTTTTGTTTCCTATATAGATAAAAGATAAAGAAAGCATATATTCTTTGTTAAATAATGCTCAGTGCTAAGGGACTTTCCAGGTCCTAAAGCTGAGGCTGAACGAGTGTGCTTACATATGGAATTGCAGCTGATCCAAGAGCACACAAAATAAACAGTACATGTTCCTCCCTCCCTTGAACCCTGGGAGCTACTTTTGTGGTTATCATTCCCTTTGCTATTGCCTTATCTCTTGCTGTGTTTACCGGATTCACCTTGTCTGCTACCCAGAGCCTCCTGCCAATCACAGAGGATCTGGGAGCACAGGGAGAGGTTGGTTAAGTGCAACTCTTGGAGTGATGGGTGGCACTTTGATAGCGCCAAACACTGCGGTGAGGGGGCAACAAATGGAAATGTCAGTGGGACTGTGCAGAGCTGGGAATTAAAGAGCCTTGTTGTAACGGCGTGCTGAGCAGAGAGGCCATTAACCAGAGGGAGAGTGTGTATGGGAGACCCACTGAGGGATCTGATACTCAGTGTTGCTGCAGGTTTCCAGGCAGACTCAACTGCAGCATGATTAGATTTAGACCATTTCTTCTTTGTTGTTCCATTAGCAAGCAACAAAGCATGATGAATGTGGATGAGGA
Organism: Corvus brachyrhynchos; assembly: GCF_000691975.1. Lineage (NCBI taxonomy): Eukaryota > Metazoa > Chordata > Aves > Passeriformes > Corvidae > Corvus > Corvus brachyrhynchos. The sequence goes on from NW_008239778.1 coordinate 2,235,875, forward strand.
AAACTAGATCCGGGCTCTAAGGCACCCAACCATCTTTGCAAACCTAGACCCTTCCAGGGCAGGTAAGAGACTTCAACCACTGCCTTGCTTTTTCTTTTATTTCCTGACTGAGTCAGAGACAGCTCTTATTATGGATGCTCAGTCTTTGCACCATGGTGGAGCTGCCCACTGGTGGCAGCCTCTTCCAGACTGTTGGCCAATCTTTGTTACCATTCTGTCACTCCTGTCTTGGTCCCAAATGGATAATGCACATACTAAGCTGTAAACACATTTCTTAGCAATTAAGTGTCCTGGCTAGAAAACAGCCCAATGGCAATATTACATAAATTTAAGCTGCCCAGAGGTAATCCCATTTTCTTATTTGGCTGCCTGTCATTTTATAATTGAATGGCAAGAAGTTCTTGTCATTGCTGCATGTTACATTTGTGTAACAACGAAGTGGCCGCCAAATGGCTGCAAGTCAAGAAGCACGTTGAGCCTAATCCTAGGAACTACAAAGCCAGTCAATCCGAGCAGTATTTGGTAACCCTAAGATAACTCTGAGAAGTTAAAAGTGAGAAATGTCTGCTAAGATAGAAGTATGTTCTACATTTTGAACAAAAGTGAAAAATTGCAACTTGCAAATCTTTCCCTGCAGATCTCTGCTGAGTGTGCTTCACTTTGTGTTTCTAACAAAGAACATTCTCCAACCAGCCTGAATCGCTGCAGCCTTGCTCTTGAACACCATGGCATTTGGATTTCTTTGGGATTGCAACCTCTTGTGCTGTTCGCTTAAACACCTAGCTATTGACACAAGTAATTTAGCTGCAAATCTCCACTTTCCTGGGAAAAAAAGTCCTTCAAAGGCTGCTAAAGTGCTTAAAACCATGGCCTCAATACCCTCCCAAGGTTGCAAAACCCAGAGGAAAATAACCCAAACCCCTTTAATTTAAATTGGAGGTTACAATTTTTCCTCAAGCTCATGATTTTTGGTGAGCCTGACTCATGATTTAGAATGCTTCAGCTTTGCAGTACCCCATGATGTAGACACAGCCTCTGCAGGATGGGTCCAAACAGCATGTTGAAGTTCATTTAAGATCAGTTCTCCCTTCCATTGCCCTCCCTTTTGTTGGGTGCATTTAACCAATTCTTTTTACATGGTCTTTCTGCCCGTAATTTATTTTTTTAGAAATACTTGTGGATTTAGGGCACCAATAAAAAAATCTTCTATTTTAAAATTGAAAGATGAAAACCAGCATAATGAACTCGCCACTTCCTTAAAGTTCTGGTAACTTGGGTGTGATCTGATGGTACAGAATGATTCATGGGATAAAATTATAGACTTATGCAGGTGTGTACAAGAGTCTGGGTGGGGTGTAGTCAAACAGGGAATTTTATATGGCAATAAACATGGGCATGTGGTATAAAGAAACTGTACTGCCTTCAAAAAACCCTTATTTTATTTTATTTTTATTTGATAAGTACAAATTGAATGACCAGAATGGTCAAATATAGACATTGCTTTCCTCTTCCTCTGGCAGAGCCAAACAGAGATAGCACTGTGTACCTTTGACCAGGTGGAACCTGGGTCTGATTCTCAGCAAATGTGCAGCTCATGCCTAGATTCTCATTCCTGAAGCCTGGTTTTACTGGAATTGGACAACATGGCAGAACTTAAGCTGAGGTAAACCTTCATTTGAAGAGAGTGTTTTTGAGGCTTTCTCCTTGCAGCGCTGTTATCACAGTGACTGTCAGTCTTGTTCTGAGGAGCCCCATCTTGTCTGGCTGCTGGACCAAGAGAAAAAGCTCTGCCCCTGCGAGCAGGGAGCTGCAATCTCACACCTGATCGGTGCCAGATACACTGAAGGTCAGAAGGCCAAAGGTTGAGAAATCTGGCTTGCAAAGCAAATAGAAATGTTTCTGTTTGCAGACAGAAATGCTGACTGTACATAGAGCCACAGGAACTTCCAAACCACAAGAATTGCCTCTCACTGCTTCCCTCTTCATCTTCTGTTCCTCCACCACCAACCTTTTCTCTTTCTTGCCGCTGTTGGCCTGAAATTCTTCTTGCCTGAAGCCCCTGCTGTCTGAGACAGCCTACACACGTCTGCCTGAACACCTCTGCTGCTTTCAGACCTCGTTAGAAGAGAGATTTAAAAAAAAAGACATGAGCTTGGAAGCTGGTATAAAGTTATACAGTTCTGCTGAAATCAGGGGAGTTAGGCAGATAAGAATTTTTCAAATGTCAGGGACAAATGTTTTGCTTTTTTTTTCTCCATGCAGTTTCTCTCTCCCTCTGTGGTTTGTTATTCAGCTCTACAAAGCTTTGTTTAACTCTAGGAAAGGCCATAGGAGTTGGAATTAGATCCAATTTTGTTTGCACAGGAGTGTGTGGCTAAGGCTGGGCCTTTGAAAAGGGTGTATTATACACTCTGGAGGTTTTGGGAGATCATTGTAACTATTGCTTGAGGGTCAGACAGCATCAGACTCATTCTTCTCTTACAACACCTTACTCTACAGACAAGTCCCGCTTGCCAGAGTAAAGGACACATTAAGAGTATCTTTCCTGAGGAAGGGTATCTGTCACTTATGCTGAGAGAGCTCTAAGAGAGGTGTGTTTTCTGGCATGTATGGGCCTCTGGCCCACAGATGGTTCTTGTGTATTACCCATTATCCACTATACTCCAGTACTCCCCAGATCATGATTAGAGCTGTATGTTGGGCCTTGGGAGTCCATGGGCTCCTTAGCAAAGAGATGACAGAAAATTACTCCACTTTGTGACAGCCAGATGTAGTTTTTGGGCTCTTGACAAAGTCAGGCTGGGTGGAGGAGTGTGTTCATCTACAGCAGCAGATCAGCATTTCCTGATACCTGGGCACCTTCTGCCAAGGAGGAGGGATGAGCTGCTGGAGGATACAAGTTTTAGAAGTACAGATCTCCTCACATGTCACTGCTACCAGCCCAGCATAAATCCAGTCTATTCACATGAGCATAAAGCCCACCCCAGACTATCCAGAAAACAAAATCAGAACGCAGTACTTTCTCTGCATAAATAACTAGAAATTCCTGAGGAGATGGGTCCCAGATTTCTCTATGAATTGGGGCCTTAAGTTCTGACATAGGGAGCCATTCATGGAGGAAATTCTAATTGAGTCAGGTTGTGCTTTTTCCACAAATTGTTTACCCTCTGTCTGGGTCTTTACTGGATTCCTGAAGGGACCTGTGTTGCACCCAGGTGTTGTGGGGGGTAGGCAGATTTAGGTGAGCACTCTTTGCAAGCAGAAGTAAAATTCTAAGGAAACATGTCTATGGTCCATAAGAGGGCAAGATCATATGGTCACCATCTGGGGCTCAGGGATGGCTCTCTGCACTGAAATAGCAGTTGCTGTGCCTTGCTGTGTTTCCACAAGAGGAACCAAATTGGTGACATTGGAGAAAATTAATGCCAACTGTCCACTAATTTCCTGATTATTTGCTATACATGCTCCAGTGTTTTTGAAAAGAGAGACTTCAACATGATGGATCTGGAGTCTCCTCTCTGACAGGTGTGTGTTGAATCGAGTGGAGTTATCCTGGTCTAATCTAAGTTAAAAGGAAGAAACAGGCCCTGTACTCTATGTTGAAATTCTCTCATGAAACGTTTCCCAGAAATATCAAAGAATATTAAAGTTCTTTGGGAGCAGGGACTCTCTCATACTGTGTGTGAACGGTGGCCAACACAATGGGGCTTGCTTTTGGCAGAGACCTCTAGGAGCTGCAGCAGTGCATGTAATAACACCTAACTACATCTTCAAGACACAGTGCAGGGAAGTACATCGTGTTAACTCAGTTGAGTGCCTGCCTAACCTGTGATTTAGAGGGGCCCCTCCCTCAGCGTTCAAAGGAGGAAATGAAATCTTCCCCAGGGAAGAAATATTCCGACCTTTCAGGGTCTGTGTGTATACCCCAGTTTGGCTACCTCGCCTTTGGCAAATCTCTTAATTACTCTGGTTTACAATTGCCCAATTGTCATAATAATTCTTTTCTTTCCCATAGCAGGGTGGGGATGGACAGAAGGAAAGCAAATCCTTCCTACGTTTATGATTACAGAGGGCTTTAAAGTGCTCTGGAGAAAGGGCAAAGGGGCAGGAATCCACCACATCCATCTCTGCTAGCTGGTCCCTGAAAGCATTGACTTACAAGGCAGACTTGCTCACTGTCTTCAGTGGTAACTCTGTAAGGACACCGTTGCTTAAGGTAGCCTTTTCCAAAGTATCCCAATGAGTGTCCCAAATCCCTTTGAAAGGGAAGGAGTCTCAGATTTTACATTGCAGTAATATACCTGAGCCCTCACTGCATTTGAAAACAACTGCATCAATTTTTTTCCCATGTGAAGATTATGAAATTATAGGGCCATCGATTGACCTAAGGAATTTAACTCTCATAACAGTGAAATCTAGAAAATGAATATTCAATAACTAACATGTCACTGAGCAGAGAAGTTTTCTCTTTATTGTAAAGATCATATCGAAACCCTCCACAGACTTGCCTGATTCACTAGCCATGAAATCTTGGTCTCATCCTTTGATCTTTCTTCAGATACTACTTCATGTAAGAATAAGGCAGACTCCCTTGTCTTGCCTCCAGCAGAGAGAGACTAAGGGAATTTCAGTGCTTCTCTGGGCTAATTAGCCACTTGCAGGACCCCAGAGAAGTGTAATCCAGTTTCCCTTCACTACATCCATTCCTCTAAAAGCCTGGATCTTGGTCTTTACTCAGCACTGTGAGTTGTGGGGCTGACAGAGGTTTCTAATTCCAAATTACAATAAACTTCTAGCAAGGCCCAGTTCTCATGGAAGAGCCATTGTGTGGAGATAGGTGAACAGTGTCTAAGGAGGTTTGTAGATACCTAAATTATTGGGCGCTATGGAGGTATTAACTTCTTTCTTCTCTTAATTCACTCCATGGGCTACACATGGGTGTCTTGGTTATGGAAGAGGGAAAAGCAGAGAAACTGTCTGTGGGAAAAGCTGCATTCCATACCCTGAACCTCCACAACACAAATTTTTTCCTGCCTGCCTCTAAGTTATTTTGCTTTCTTGCTGTATACCTAACTCCCAAGGAAAGATCTTGCTGATTCAGCCTGAACCCTTTTCTGTTGAGTCACCTCCTTTAGCTTCCAAATTAAAAGTCCAATAATTGCCTGTAAATGAAGATTTAGACAATTGCTGCCTTTTAACCTCAGCATGAGCTGTATGTGAATTTCCTGCTGTTCTGTGTGAAAAGCCTAATTTAGGAGAGATCGTAGTTAGAGACCAAACTATTGGATGAGCTGTTCTTTCTCCACACATGGAGCCAGGGCTCCAGACATCCAGGTCCCCCAGTGCAAGATAAACCCTGCTGGAATGCTGCATTCCAAACTGAAGACTTCCCAAGAAAGCTAAGATCTGATGCCAGATCCCAGCTAAAAAGCGGCGGTTGGGAGCAGTAATTTATCTAACATTAGGCAAAGGACAACCTGGCCCTTTTTGCCATGAGCTCTTTGCATCTTACATCTTCCATCCAGTGGGTGTTGAACCCCTTTGCCTTTCTGAGCCCCAAATACCAGAGCTACCCTAGAGCTGTGCTGAGCCCAACACAAATCTGTCCTCAGGAGCAGCATCTGCCTCCTCCAGATGCCCTACTGGGTAATCTAACAGTGCTTCCCCTTCCCAGGTCTCTGCCTTTCCTTCCCGTGCTCTCAAGCCCTCTGCTGTGATCACTTCCTCTTGCTAAAGCCTGATTCCTCTTGCTTCTACTCTTGTCAGCCAAGATTTGTTGTTCTCAAGGGACACTGATGCAGAACATGAACCTCCTTCTACAACACCTTCAATGTCTTTTGCTGCTGCCTTGCGTTGGGGCAGGCAATGCTGCCACTCCAATGTGAAGTGGGAGGAAGGACATGCTTAAAACACAGAACAAAGAAGAGCTCCAGTCTGAGTTTGTACCTTATTTCTCCCTGCCTGCTCCTCGATCAGATCAGCACATGTGTGGCATTTCTCTTCCTGCCCTTGGTGCTATGGAAACAAGGAAGGCAGGCTGGTGTGTTAGGGTAATGTCAGGGTGCAGCAGGCAGTGTCTGCTCCCAAAGATGCATGGAACTGACAGGGACAATGTGGCTGCAAGGTCAGGGTCCTCATCAGCCAGGGCCCACCCCACAGCCCTCAAGGGAGGCAAGCAGGGCTGGCCTGGGAGTGGCAGACGACTTCAGGCTGGAGTCCAGAGCATCAGACAATTTTGTGGTGATGAGGCAGGTCCAACCTCAAGCCAGGAAGTGAATCCACAGGTCAGGATCAGGCCTAATAAGGTTAATAATGGTCAGACACAGCCCAGTTATCACCTGCCAGGTCCGCAGTGATGAGCTTGGCCTGAGGTCAAGACGGGAAATTAGCAGGTCAATATCAACAAGGTCCCCGGACAGGCACAGGCACCTCTGTGTGTGAGCTGGGGATAGGCACTCAGCTTTGCTCATTTGGTGACTGGAGACTCAGGGCTGAGCTTCAGTGAGACTCCTGGCCACGGGCAGAGGGTGGAGACTGCAGGTCAGACAGATTAGGGCCATTAAAACTTATTTGTGCTTCTCAGATCCCTTATAGACAGATATTATTTCTGGCTCTGCCACTGACTTCCAGGTGATCTTGAACAAATCCCCTCCCCTGTGCTTCTCTACCTTACCTGAGTTTAAGCTGGAAGGACATCCAGTTCTGTCTTCTTCTCCAAAGCTTCAAATTAGTAAATAGGAGCAGTGAATGCAGCATTATTTTTCAGTATGCTTGTAATTGCAAGATGTGAACCTATTAGCAGCATGGGAGTCACAGTAGCTCCTCCACACAAGAATCTTTTATTGTTCACATGAGTAGCTTCTCATATTTTCCTCTAACAAGCTTCTGAGTATTTCCGGCAGAATTCCTGTGAGATTAAACATCATATAAAACGTATTTGTCTCACGCAAGATATGACTTGCTTTTGAACCATCAGCAATCATCCCAGCAATTGCTAGGATACAACTGCATTTTTTTATTGTTATTACTATTTTTCCATTTTCTGTCCTGGATCTTGTAAGCCACCAGTCCTATCACTAATTATGCTAACAAGGTCCTGAGGTTGATTTAGAGGCTCTGTTATAATGCCAGCCTCTCAGTTTACATCTCAAGTATCGGCATGTTTATTGTAGATGTCTGTTAAGAGAAGCTACTTTTTCCATGCTTATATGAGGAGTGAGAGCAGGAGCCAGAGCTGGAGAGGAGTAGTGCAAAATGACACACAGAAATGAGAAAAAGCAAATATGTGCTGCTTCTGCATCCTTCTGGCAAAAGGACTGACACTGCCACGGCACACAGAGGTTTTCCTGGAGCTTCTTATGGACACCTAATGTCTGATATCATACAGTCTCCCCCCAAATGCAGACCAAACAGACTCCTGAAAGCAGAGTTCACTCCGGAGGGCCGGCCCCCTGTTTGGTGTGTTGATAACTTTGCAGGGCTGATGTGTGTATTAGTCACCCTTGCTGGTTCATTGCTGATCTGAACGACAGAGGTTAAAGAATTGCGAAAGCAGGGCTGATGTCATCATGGCGCCTGACTGGAGCTGCTACTTGGAACTGCTGAGAGAGATGTATTTGCTTTGCTCTTGCCCAGGAAAGGGGTCACACTGGGCAGGGGTTCTCACCCTTCCTCAGCCCTACAGTCCAGTGCACAATGCCTGTGGCTGAGTCACTCCCACCTTCCCCAGCCACTCACAGGCAGCACCGTGAGGAGCTGAGCTGGAGACAACAGCTTCCCTCTGCAGTCCTCTTCCTCCCTGCTTCTCCCTATTCCTCCCAGTCTGCAGGGATCATGGGGACTTGGAAAAATCAGATGCATGTACATGTACAAGGCCCTCCTGTGTACACCATACCATGTGTGCAGGCCCCAGCACACAAGTCAGGATCTGTTTTGTTGTGTGTACATGGAGAGTTTTCTTGCACAGACCTGTTTTACTGACCATGTCATGTGTGTATCACAGGTAAGCTGGGCATCTATCATGTAACCTTCTATATGTATATGGGCTTTTTTTACTTAGTGTTTAACACTGAGAATATGTCTTGGCTCTGTATGAGACATAAAAAATAAAGGCGGAGCCTGCCCTAAAGAGTTTGTACTCTAAATGTCAGACAGAGAAAAGACAGGATGCATTGTGGTGAGAGAGACTTCTGATGTGCTTGTAATTTAAATAGGAAAAAACCCGAAACTTTCTTCACAGGAAAAGAGTGTGTGCCTGTTTGTTTTTAAGAGGACTTGAGAAAAGAAAAAGTAACAGTTTTATGACAGTTTGCTGGGGGAGAGGCTTCTTTTAACACCTGCACTGAAGCTCAGGAGAAGGAAATGGGTGTACATGCCTGTGTGGTCTGGAGTGTCTGTGCCTATTGTTCCTCTGTTCTCTGAGTGAAATTCAGTTCTGGCTTCTGAGGGCTCAACTTGTAGCTGACACCAGGACTACCTTTATTGGCACATGTGCCAATCCCTCTACTCCTTGAGCTCTTCCCTGTGGCTCTGTTGCGTTTGCCTGCTCTGTGTCTAATCCCTGTCTTGTGTTGTGTTTTATGCTTTTAATGAGAAGGGATAGACAGCAAAGCAAAACTTTCATGCTGTGATCATAGAAGAGAAGCTATTTATTTCTGTGTTTCATGTGATGCCATGAAAACAGTCAGCAGTCTTACAGGAGAGCTCTGCAGCATCCACAGCACCTTTGCTGATGCCAGCTGACATTCTGTAGGACGTGCCCCTTGCACTGCTGTTCTGCATCCTCACGTTGACTGGCAGGCTGTGGAATCAGGAATCAGTAGTGCAGTAGTGCAAGGGGCACATTTTATCCTTTTTTAGGTGCACAAGTTTCCAGGTCTAAAACTTCTTAAATTCTCACTAGGACTTGTCAACGTTTTTATTATACATGTACACATTTGTATTTTAGGAAAATGAAGTGCTGGGTGTGGGTATGTGCTAATGCTAAAAAGGAAACACAACCATATGAAGCTTCCTGAAGCCTTATATTAAAATACCAGAAGGGTTTGACTGGGTTGTAGAGGTATGTGGAAAAGCCTTGGTCCACCTTGCTGCTAAAGACAGACACTCCCCTGGATTTATTTCAAAGTGGTCAAGACCACAGATGTAAGCAGGAAAGTTTCGTAGGCCACACCATCTTAGTGAGAGATTGTCACAGCTGGAGAGTCCCTTGTGACACTGGGATATAATTTCACCCAGGATGCTGTTTCAGGATACTGGAGCCTGTCAGAAGTCTGAAGTCCCTTAGTGGTGTCTATCTTGTCAGCTTAAACCTTCAGGAGGCAGTAAAGGCCCAAATCCCAGCTTGTTCAAACTGTCTTCACGCTGGCTTGGTTTTACCACACAGAGAGACTCAGTTTCCCTGACTTGAATGTTACTCCACAGTTCCAGAGGAAGTGTGAACACAACCTGCTTCTGTGGCTCTGTGAACTCAGAATTCAGCACAGCGTCCTGAAATGATGTGTGCATATAGGACTCCAGACCAATCATACCGCAAATTTAATACTAATTACAGCAACAACATCCTGATTACCTGGGGGGAAGTAAAAAATAATGCAGTGATACCTCCAGAACACAGGGCAGGTCCCTGACCCCTTGGAGCTGGCCATTTCCAGCTGTTGTGCCAAAGCCCACTGGTTTGGTGTGGTTATGGCAGAGTCTACCCAGCAGTCCTAAGTCCCTATGGGAAGCTCTGGTTACAGTCCCTCATCCAGCTGAGCTGGATCTGCCCAGAAAAAGGTGGAACTAAACCCTCCTTGCCTGTCTCCAGCTGCAGCCTGGCAGTCAGACCCACTGTTCCACTTTGCTGATGACTGAGTGCAACCAAAGGAGGCTTTGTGGCTGGGCTTAGCTGGAAGCCAGGGCTGCTCTGACCACTGCAGATCTTCTGCATCCCAAGCAGGATGATCACCCACCTTGGAAATAACTACATGATTAAGGGAAGAATGCCCTTTTGAAGGAGCAATTTAAAGAAATGTCATTTCCCTTAGCAAATCATCTATTTTTTTCGTCCTTATGTTCACATCTACTACCCTTGAATATGCAATTCAGTCCTCTAGACTTCAATTTGTTACTGAAAATAGTACTTATGACCAGTTTTGATACTTTTTCAATATATTTTTAAAGCAAGTCATAAGACTCTTTACATGAATAACTGGAATTAACCTTCATTTGTGCCTTAATTTGAAGTTCAAACTTAACATAATCAATATTTTGTGGTCTACTGCAATCTGTTCAAGTCTGTTTATCCAAGGAAATTATTTGTCCCCCTTCTGCATTTGAGGTAGAAATGGACACAATTAATTCCACAAACTATAAGAAATTGAAAGAACCAGCACTCTGAATATAAAGCAATATACCATGTCCAAATTCAATACTTGCGAAGTGCATGCACACTTCACTTAATTTTTAGCATATAACATAGAAAATGTTCCTCAGCAAAGTGTTCCCGTTCAGCTTTTGTACAATTTTAGCTCTTTTGTGAAGCCTGTTTCCCCCCCGAGTGAAGGTGACTGTATCAGGTGAAAATGGTCATATTTGCTGACATCAGACACTGAACGACGGGACAGAATTCATGGTTGTTGTCATGAGGTGTTTTTGGATGAGCTACATTTAAAATCACGTAATTTGCTACCAATGTTTCATTGTAATTTACCCTCTAGAGAATTCATCATGTCATAAACTTCAGTAGGTACAAGATCAGTTCATTCTAACTTTAAGATTGTATCACAAGAAACATTTAGCACGTTGTGAAATAAATCCAAGAGGCATTTAATCACCATGAGTCTGTCATGCTCATCTTTGTCATCCTGAACAAACTTAAAAACTGCAACTGGGCAATTCTCAGCTAATGCAAAACGTAACATCTCATGGCTATAACTGCAAGCCAGACAGATGATCATCTTGTGGGGACATGCCTCAACATTTCTGTGCACTGGAGGTTGACAAAATGATAGAGCTTCCGTGAGTCTGAAACTCTTGGCAGCTAAGGAGAAGTGATTGAAAACTTTGATTACACAGCTCTCAAGATCAAATGATTTTTTGATCTAATGCTTATTTATAAAATAATTTGCTGTGTTTTACAGAATGTGAGGATGCTTATTTTGCTTCCAGCTAATTGCCCAGCTAATTTTCTTGTAATTTATAGATGGCGATGAGTCCAAAAACTAACCTTAGTCTTATTAGACAACTGTGAATTACGAAGCTCAGACTATTTGACTTTTTTAATACTTCTTACATTTTCAGATATACTCATACAGTTTCACTGTTGCCTTCAATAACAATAGAACAGATTTGTTTGTTACCGTACAGCTGAGAGGAAAATTATTATCAAGAACATCTCATTATTTCCACCGTTTGAGAATTTGTGTGTGCAGAGTAATGCTAGTGCACCTGGAGATATTCAAACTTACTTTTGCATGTTGTGTTACTATTTTATGTCTAAAATTTGCAATTAATTTTTTGAGATGGCAGAAGTTCTTGCTTATGAGTGAATGGATGGAATTTGATCTTGTACAAAGTGGGCAGAAGATCTGAAGCATTCTACTCAAATATAGTTCCAGTTAAGTCAGTCAGCAGCATCCCTGTGGGAGTGAATACCCACTTTGAGTCTCCAGGTTGTTCTCGGCACTCAGCCTCACTGTGGCATGATCTCCAAGCAGTAAGATCAGTGTAGGAGTTTACTCCATTTTCCCTCAGTTCTCCTGAGAAATTATAACTGGGTTTTTGTGCTAAACTCAAATGCAGCCATTTCCCTTCTGGTTTCCACCATACACTTCTGATTTTACCTCCTGTAATGCTTTTAGAAGCTCGGTGCACACCAGCAATGCAATATAGAAAATCTTTTTATTGAATAACACAGCAGCTGCTGTGCTCTAGAGCAAACTCTGTTTATATAGTGCTAGACTTAGATAAAAATTTCTGAAACGCTCTGGGAAGATCTGGACACATCCTCACATCTGCTCCCTTCTGCTTCAAGATCTTATGTTATACATGGGACTGTAAGTTAGTCCTGCTTTGAGCAGGAGCTTGCACAAGGTATCTCCGAGGTCTCTCCTAACCCAAGTGCAATGACTCTTCATTGATCTTCTACAATAAAAGTCATTAGTACCTGTACATGGCTTAACAAAACTTTCTATCTCTATGGTGGCTTAGAAAAGTTCTAGTTCAACGGGAAGCTGAGTCCTCACTTTAGATTTCTCATTTAGCTTTTTACTTCCCAAGGGCTGAAGATAAAATTGAAGCTGGGTATGCAAAATTCCTACCACAGTGGTGAATTAGTCCCACAGCATTCCCTCGGGTTATCTGTGGAGAAACTGGAAACAGGACCCAGGGTGACCTTCTTCACGGCATTTGGGTTCCTGGATTGGTTTGATTTTGCTCAGACTTCTGATCTTTTGGGAAAGCTGAATCTGGGTGAACTTAGCTGCACATTCAGGTGTAGCATTATGGGTCATGCACATCTAATCAGATACATGGGTTTGTGTGGTTTTTTTCTCTTGCAGCTGGTAAAAATCAAAGGATGGGAAAAAGAGACTGACAGCAGATGTAAGAACCCAAAGCATTTGAAATGGGGCAAACTGGATGTGGAGAGAGATGTAAAATGGGGGCAAATGTGATAATTTTCAGGGCTGTGAAAGAGAGGCAGAGAAACCCCTTGGGGGCAGAGGTAAAGTCATCATCGCATTAAGTGAATAGTCTGTTGTGATTGCTCTCTGATGTGAAATAGAGTGAAAAATGACAGGATTTTTTTCCTTTAATTTATTGGAAATGTGAATGACTCAGCCTTGCTTTAACTTATTTTGTGTCTGCTTTATTTGGTGTGTGCTCTGGATAAACAGGGTTTTCTGTTTTCCTGCTCCTGGAGATCTTGCATCTCACCTCACATTTTGTTATCTTTTTCTTTTTTTTTTTTTTTTTTTCCCTTTTTCTGAAAGTAGAGCTTTGGGTGAAAAGTAGCCATAACATTTCTGGTATCAGAAACATATTAAATTCATTCCCTTTCACCAGGGACAATTAAACTCCAGAACTCTTCAGAGTCTCTCAAAAGGCTCTGCTTATGAGAACTGTATCCAAGGTTTTCTTCTCAGCTCCCTCCTGGACGTTTGCTGAAAAGCAAGCTTTGAGCCCGAGAACTCTTCCAAATCTTGCTGACCTCTTGTCCTCTTGCCCACCGAAGGATGTAGCTGCTTGCAAGCATCTGAAAGGCTGGGTTTGTGAATAAGCAGCACGTTGTGGTCAGCTGTGAGCCAGACTGCAGCGTTCCTGGGAGCTGGGGAAGGTGGGGACGCACGTGGCTCACACAGATGGAAGGCGACCTCTGGGCCAGCCCTTGCTGTCCACTCAAATGTAATCTCAGAGCTGAACAAGCTGAACAGATCTAGCCAGTCTGTGTCCAGCTCTGATTTTTGGGGTAGAAATCAGATGACATGCAGCTTAAGGCTTGAGTTTGTGTTTAATTAGGGGATTATCTCAAATCTGAAATGGAGCCGCTTTGAAGCGTGTGAACCAAAGCTAGATAAAGACTCCCTCAAACCCCTGCACACTGGAAATTTATAGGGTTCGCCCTGTATTTATTTGCTGTGGCTCAGTTTGAGGTGAAAGGTAGAGCTCAGCTGCCACAGCTGGACTTTTTTTCTGGTGCACATTTCTTTCTGTAGGCTGCTCTAATTTGTTTGTTGAGCAGATCATCTGGAATCAGATTGGCCGGAGCTGGAATCGCTCCGCTCCCTTAGCAAATACACGAGGTCTGAGAGGTGTCTGCCTGCATGTAATGAAATGAGCTGACTGGCACTTTAGCATTCCCCTGTGTAGGAGCGTCTTAGGAGTAAGACACTTAATTATTATTAACATTCTAATTGGCCTGTGCGAGCGCGGATGTGAGTGCGCGGCTGCGCTGGTAGAGAGGACACATTCCATACTCTCCAAACTGAAATCAAGCAGAGCCTGCATCTCCTAAAATTCGTATCCCAACCTTCAGTCGTTTCCAGTAGCAAAACCCTAAACGGACTAAAAGTGAGGGGAGAGGGAGGGAGGGATGGGGAAAAAAAAAAAAAGTAACTATTTTAAGGAAACATTAACGGGAAAAGAACACCCTGGGAAGGTCTGCAGATAAGAATGGTAAGAATTGTTCCCTCCGAGCGGTACAGCTCGTCCTGGCCGCCTGTATGCCAGCGTACGGGAGGACATTAGCCCTTAATGGGAGACATTAGGGGTTTAAATCAAGCCCATTTTTGCAGGAGCGCGGAGCCGGCGGGTGCCGGAGCGCCTCGGTGGCGGCTCCGCTCGCCACGCTGCTCCTCGCCAGCGGCTTGCCACCACCTAGTGCCGTCCCTGGGAACTGCCCGGGCCGCCTGGCCGCTGTGAAAGCCCGTGCGGAAAAAAATCGCTCCTTGAACACAGGCAGCGGTGGCCGCAGCAGCGGCGCTCGGCTCTGCGCAGGGAACGGACGGTGCCGGCTGCAGCAGCAGCGACGCTCGCGGTCCCAGCGCTGCTCCCGCTGGCGCACGGCGCTGGGATGGGGGGGACTGCGGGGATGTCCTTCCACACCTTCGGCAGAGGGAAGCACCCTGGAAACCAGTGACTGTGGTTCCAGCAGGGTGCTCGCCTCAGTGTGTGACTGCCAGTGACAAGCAGTTCTGCAGGGTGCAGGGGCTTTTTTATTGCATCCTCGATTGTCTGATGGAGAACAAACACTATTCTTACAAACTCACACTTTGGGAAAGCACTAAAGAAACTGGCAATTTAAAACGGCTTCCTCTGTGTGCAGACCATCTCTCAGAAAGATCTAATCTGACCATTCAGCTGTATTTACAGCTCTCTCCTTCTGCTGAGTTATAATAAAAACAGAAGCAAGATCCTCCTGCATTTAATTTAACACTAATCCTAAAATCATCCCATCCTGTCATACTACAGGAATTATTTCTACTACTTTTACCATTGCTAAGAACAGCATTGCACACTGAGCTGTTTTTACAGAAATCAGTGAAACTTAACTACTCTCACAATCAAGTTTAGGGTGCCATGATCTGACCTAAGGTCATCTTGCTAATGGAGTTAGTACAGCTTTGGCAGCAGTTTTCTCTCTATATGTTGCAAAAAATACTTGAACTCAGACTCTAAAAGGTGCTGAGCAGCTGAAATTCCCACCAAAGCCAGCGACTGTTGGGTTTGTCCCACGTCAGTCCAGGCTCTGCTCATCATGTTTATTTGACAGGCAATAACCTTTTTATTGAACCCAGCACATTACACTGACGATCCACTCGTCAGCAAATATGATTGCAATAATCACTCGGTATTTATTTAACAGCCAATTGCTGTCTTTAGGGA